>NC_041387.1:379617876-379640249 GCF_002162155.2 Triticum dicoccoides
CGGGCGTGGGCGCGGGAGTTGGGAGTTGGGAGGATAACCGCCAAATGAGGGGGGTAGGTTTTGCTCCCCAACCCTTACATTCGAGGGTTGGGAGAGGGTTTGAGGGTTGGACCCTTAAAAAAATTTAAGGGTTTGAGGGTTAAGGGGTTCTAATCTACGCGATTTTTTGCTCGCAAACTGTAAAAAAACAGTTATTTATAAGGGTTTGGAGGTTTGAGGGCTCTGCTAGAGATGCTCTAAGTAACTACACGTCGTCCTGAAGATAACTAGCAAAAAAAATTGTGATGGCTTGTCTGTTAAAGGCAACATCATTCCGACAATTTCATATAGCCCAAAGTAATGCACACATTACAACTCGAATATGTGCCGCCGCCTTAGGCTCTACGCAAGTTAACCAAGTCGCAAATAAATTTGATAAAGTGCCAGCGGGATATATTAAAGAACACATGAATGGTCCGCCACAATAACTTGGCAAGTGGGCATTGGAGAAAAAGATGTTGTATTGGTTCGCCCCGTTCACAAAAGCAACACCGTTTACTATCCACTCAACTACACTTTGCCAAGTTATACTTTGTCAAAATTACTCTCTTATGCACAAACCACATAAATACCTTGATTTTTAATTGCACCTTGATTTTTTAAATGTGAAGCGACCTCAGGATAGGTCCGGTGTTTATTAAGTCTGTATACATGGACTCAACCGAGAATACACCCGACACGGATAACTTTCTGAGTAAAGAATCTGGCGCATCAGAAAGGTTAATCTCCATTAACCCACGCATCAAGATGCAACCATCTTCCCGTCGTTCCCCCACCTGTGTACGCCTAAACTGAATATTGAGAGGAACATAACCCAACACTGTACTAATGAATACCTCTTTTCGTTGTGCAATGTTGTAAAGGGAAGAATACTGTAAGGTTAATGGTGATTCTCCCAGCCAGGTATATTCCCAGAATCTAGTACTATTTTCGTTCCCAACTATGAATTTGCTCCTATTGAAGAAGGAGGCCTTTGTCCTCATTAGCCATTCCAAAAAGGAGAATCAGTCAGTTGTGTTGTGACTTGTGCCGGAGTTTTGGAATGTAAGTATTTGTTACACAACAACTGTAACCATGTAAGTTCTATGAAACATGATCATCAAATAGTTTTTTTAGTCTAAACACACTCGCTTTATTAATCAATGATGTTCATAGAGATAGAGTTGACGTCTGGGGGGTTTAAAAGCCACACATGGTGCCCCGGATCCAGACCAAAAGCGTGTTTAGCAAGGCTATGAGCCTCTTGATTTGATACTCTACCTTCAAAGATGAAGGCACAACTATGAAAAAGAGTAATTGACTGTCTAATCTCCTTCACAATGCTCGCGTTCATTCCTCCCGTACCAAGGTTAATGTCTTGAACAGCGTTTTTGCAATCTGAGGCAATCTCCACATGGGTTAGCGACAAATCCAAAGCAAGGGCCAAAGCTTCACGACATGCCAGGGTCTCTAATGTAGTTGGATCGGTGACTCTAACACACCGTATTACTGAAGATCCCAAGTACATACCTTCCTCGTCCCTGCAAACGGCGCTATAGGATCCCTCATTGTTTGCTTTGTTTACCGCACCATCAACTCTTATTTTTGCAAAACCCTGGGGAGGCCGTATCCATCTGGCCCGGCTTCTGGGAGCCGTAGTCTGGCGACACATCTCCTTCGGTTTACAATCTTCCAGCTCTCTGAGATACTTGGTCACGAACATGTGTGTGGCCATTGGACTTTGGAATATGTTTTGATGTAGTGCCTGCCGTTTTGCATGCCAGATGGCCCAGAGTGTGACCAAAACTTGAGTGAACACCTGGTCGGGAGAGCCTCAATCAGAGCGAAGATCCACCTTTTTGCATCCGGTTCCGTAGTCTCCTCCAAGACTTGGAATGTCTCCATGGGTTGAAGTGCCCAAACGGACCTGGCCACATTGCAATGGAGCAATGAGTGCTGCCAAGAGTCCGCTGCTCCACAGATGCCACAAGTGTCAACCGTTGACATATTCCGCTGGTGGAGAAGATCGGCCGTAGGGATGGACTGCTGCGCCAAACGCCATAGGAAGATTTTGACTTTTGAAGGAACAGAAATCTTCCAAAGCCTTGACCATTGTTTTTGCTTTGCTTCCGAGTTTGAAGTGTCAGCTCTTCCTTCCAACCATGCTTCCCGGGTATGTTTTGTGTTGATCAACATTCTGTATGCAGAGCGAACCGAGAAGATCCCATTCTTCTCATGTGTCCATGACCAGAAGTCCTCGATATGTCTGGTGCAGAGCGGTATGGAGAGGATGGCCGCAGCATCAACTGGCAAGAAAACCTCCTGGATAGTAGTTCAATCCCAAGTTGCATCCGGTAGGATTAACTCCCCCACAAGATGTGGAGGGTTTGGGATTCTGCTTGTGATTGGTCGCATGTTATGAGGTCGAGGGAGCCAATTGTGTTGCCAGATTTGTGTCATCTGGCCGTCAGCAATGCACCGAACCAGGCCCTGTTTCATAGTGTCCCGCCCTTCGAGGATTGCACGCCAAACTTGCGAGGGTGCCGATCCAAGTTCGGCCTGTAGAAAGTCACTCGAGGGGAAGTATTTGGCACGTAGGATCCGTGTACTGAGTGATTCAGGGTCCGTCAAGATTCTCCAAGCTTGCCTGGCAAGTAAGGCTAGGTTGAACAGCTCGATATCACGGAAGCCCAGACCTCCACAAGCCTTGGGTCTGGTCATGGTACTCCAAGAAACCCAGCTTGCCTTTCTCTTTCCTTCCTTGCTCCCCCACCAAAATTTTCATATCAGCGAGTTTAAATGCTCGCAAAGCCCGCGTGGAAGCTTGAAACAAGACATGGAGAACACTGGAACTGCTTGTGCCACAGACTTTATGAGTATTTCTTTCCCACCGGCCGTCAAGATCTTCTCCATCCACCCCTTGATTTTATTCCACACACGATCTTTGAGGAACTTGAATGCGCCGTTCTTGCTGTTTCCTACATCAGAAGGCAAGCCAAGATACCGTTTTGACAAGGATTCATTAGTGATGTTCAAAGCATCCTTCACTTCCTGCCTCAACTCATTAGAACACCCTTTACTAAAGAACACTGATGATTTCAATAAATTCACTCGTTGCCCAGACGCCATGCAGTAGCGATCAAGCAAGGATGACAGCTCATTTGCTCCATCAATATTGGCCTTAACAAACAGCAGGCTATCATCAGCAAAAAGCAAGTGGCTTACCGGCGGGGCCGTTGGAGCTACTTGTAATCCTTTGAGGTGCGATGATTCATTTGTGGTTTTTAAGAGGCACGAAAGGCCCTCCGCTTCTATCAAGAACACATATGGAGAAATGGGGTCCCCCTGACGGATCCCTCTTGAAGGCATGAAATCCTCAAGCTTTGTACCATTGAAAAGGACAGAAAACTTTACCGAGCTAACCATTCTCATGACCAAAGTTACCCATGTTGGTGCAAACCCCAATTTTAACATTATAGCTTCCAAATATTCCCATTCAACTCTGTCATATGTTTTCATCATATCGATCTTGACCGTGCAGTATCTATTCCTTTGAGCCTTGTTCCTCTTCATGAAGTGCAAGCATTCATAAGCAGTAATGATATTATCTGTTATTAGCCTACCCAGAACAAAAGCTGACTGCTCCTCAGATATGATCTCTGGCAAAATGACTTTTAGCCTATTGGCTAGGACCTTGGAAGCAATTTTATAAAGCACATTACAGAGGCTAATTGGCCTGAATTGAGTAAGCTGGGTCGGGTCCTTTACCTTTGGTATTAGAAAAAGAATGGTTTCGTTGATCACCTCCGGGCTTTCCTCGCCCCTCAAAATGCGCAGTACCACTTCAGTTACTTCGGTCCCACACAGAGCCCAATGCTTCTGGAAAAAATGTGCCGGATATCCATCGGGACCCGGTGCTTTAGTGGGAAACATTTGAAATAATGTCGTTTTTACCTCCTCGTCCGTGTACGGAGCCAACAAACCCTCGTTCATATCCATAGTCACCTTGGACGGGACCGACTGAAGTACTTCCTCGACCCCCGATGTGCCTTCTGCCATAAACAGGTTCTTGTAAAAGGAGTTTGTCAGGCCAGCCATCTCAGAGGGGTCGTTTGTCGTTGATCCATCTGCCCTTGTCAGCAATTTGATTTGGTTCTTCCGACGTCTCATACTTGCTCTGCGCTGGAAATACTTAGTATTTTTGTCCCCGTCCGTGAGCCAGTCGACTCTCGACCGCTGTCGGAGTAAAATTTCCTCCATATGATACATCTCAACAAGCTTATCTGAAATTTTGACCTCTGCATGTGAGGGCGCTACTCTCTGAGGATCATTTCGCAAAACGTCCAGCTCCCTGCGCAGCTTTTTGATTTCTTTAGTCACTTGGCCTATTGTCGCCCCGCTCCACTGTGTTAGGGAGACTGAAAGATTCTGCAGCTTTCTGTTTAATGCGGCGACTGTGACTGCCCCGGGCTCTCCTGTCCACAACTGATTGAGGGCATCTTTATACTCTGCGTGCTTTTCCCAATACAATTCATATCTAAAGATTTTCTTACTGGTATGCATGGTGTTCCGGGGCTCCAGCTGCAGCCTGATTGGCGCATGATCCGATGCTGCTGCTGTCTCATGGAAAAGCGTTGCATGGGGAAACAGCGCTATCCAATCATTGCTGGCTACTACACGGTCGAGGCGGACTCTGCAATACGCACCTCCTGAAGTTTTCTTCTCGAAAGTCCAGGCTCTACCTTGGTAGCCCAGATCCTCAAGTGCACACACATCAAGCGCATCTCTGAACCCGTCCATTTGAGCTTGCCTTCTCTGCCCCGCTCCCTCATGCTCATGTGCAATAAGAACCTCGTTAAAATCACCCAGAAACATCCACGGCAAGGAGCTTGTTGCAGCCAAGGCTTTGAGTGTATCCCAGGTTTTGTATCTTTCTTCCACCTGCGCTTCGCCATATACACATGTGAGACGCCAGTCTGGGCTGTTAAGTGAACTAACAATAGCATCAATGTGGTACTCTGAGTAACCTGAGACATTTACTTTTATTGCATCATTCCAAAACAAACCGAGGCCACCACTATGGCCCGAGCTACCAACAGCATAAGAATGAGTAAAACCTAATGTATCAGAAAGGTTCTCGACCCGTGCTTTAGAAATTTGAGTCTCGACTATGCATAGCACAGCTGGGGCAAATTGCTTCATGAGATCACGAAGCTCTCGGACTGTCGCGGCTTTGCCCGCACCGCGACAGTTCCAGCAAAGATATTCATTATGCCCGGTGATCCTCCTCACGGGAGGTCGCCGATCTCGCATCATTGGGTTTGTCGAGTGCACCACCTTTCTTCATGGCTGCCTTGTCAGTGTTCGTGCGGTGTCTCTTAGGATCTTGTTTTGGTGGTGGGCTTGCTGCCACAGCCGAAAGCAGAAGAGGAATGGGGTCCTGTGATGATTGCAGCTGAGCAGGCATAGTTCCGATCCGTAGATCATCTGGTAGACGTTTGTGGTTCCCCTCTGCTTCCTGCATGACCAGATCAGGATCAATCATATCATCAGATTCTTGTTCCTTGATGTTTCCCCTCTCTCCTCGGCCAGAGCGGCCTCCACGCCGTCCTCCTCGACGGCCTCTACCATGGCCCCCTCCTGGGCCTGTACCTACATTCATGCTCCAGGTCGCCCTCAAGTCCTTGAAGTACAGAGCAGAAGGAGGGTGGATGCCATCGCCATGCTCCTTGTACACATGCCCTAGGTGCCCACAGACCGCGCACCAATCGGGGAGGCGTTCATATCTCACCCGATATATCTGTCTCTTTCCATCACGGATCATGGAGACAGCGTTTTTCAGGGGCTTGTGTACATTAATCTTTACCCACACACGGTAGAAGTTGCCAGCAAAATCTTGCGTGATTGGCTCTGAAAACAAGACCTCGCCAACCCTTGCTGCTAGAGGGTTTACCAGGTGTGCATACAGGTCAGGGACATCATGGATTTGAATCCATATGTTGATGGTGTCAAGAACAACCTCGGTGGGTTTTGTGATTCCGTCATACGGCTCAATCACCACCGCATTACCTCTGAAATTCCACGGACCGTCCTGCATCACGCGTTCCCAATCCCCCAGACAGAAAAATTGCATGGTGTAGAGGTTATCTTCCAACGGGCGAAACTTCACATCATGGGCCAAGTCCCAGGCAGCCCGCATATTCTTGAAGAACCAGTACTGACTACACGGCTTGTCGATATGAACCCTAGCCACCGCCGTCCATCTGCCAGCTGTTGGCGGCGCTTGCTTCTCATCAAAGACTACATCATCGAGGTCCTCCTCCCGGAGACCTAGTTCAGCCATCATCTTTTCCACCTCAGATGCGGTGCTTGACCCAGACGCCTCATCCGCCGTAGATCCCATCCCGCAACCAATCTTGAACCCTAGTCCGAAGAACAGATCGGACCTTGCGAACCAACCCTAGCTCTCTTCTCTCCCCAGGGCGTCGATCAAGGCCGGGCAGCGATCACAGATCGCCCCTTTATCAGCCCGAATCAGCAAACGAGGGGGATTAGAGGAGGGAAAGCAAGATTCTCGACGGCGGCGATAAAATCGCCTCCAGGAGGACAAAAACCCTAGCGAGAGGGAAAAATACAGTTTGATCATCAAATAGTTATAAGTTCTGTTCTACCCAAATTCTGATCTTTTCAGCTTTAGCCGACTTGGCTTTGATCTGAGCGGCCCATAGGCCGTCTTGCAAGTAGTGAATCCATCCAGGAATGTGAGGAGTAGCAGACTTGAAGATCTTATCATTTCTAGTAGACCAGACACCCCAGCATTCCATGATCACAATGTCCAAGGCAACTTCCCGTGGTAGATGAAGCAGAGCAAGTAGAATGTCATCAAACACTGAGATTCCTCTGTTTCTATCTGGAATAATATGATCCCAGCACTAAAGAGCAAAGCGGCAGTTTTAGTTGTCCGAGTGCATAGTCTGAGTATCAGAATTTGGGTCCTTTGGTTGAGTATCATATAAGATCAAAATAAATGAATCACACGAGTTTGCTTAGCTAGAAACTACCAACAAAAATATCACCAGCGATAACAAATATCAGGCTATTACAATCATTTTTCTTACTAATACCAGCTTGGCTGTAGTGTATTCTTACTTGGAAACACTGAATAGGTGGCTAGTCATCAAAAGCTGCATATAGTTAGGTAAAAACAAATGCATACAGCTCAAAACTTAAGATTTTAAAGCAAAATCATCATACAACTAACAACTAGGGATTCCTCTCCTTGGCAAACAAACTGTGGGGAAGTGCGGTACAAATTTCTGAATAAACTTCACCACCAACAGATATATAAACCATAATCAGGTATTTAGTGAGCTCAACACAAAGTTAGGCTTAAGAACAGTATCAGGAAAATAAATCCAACTTACAGCTTACATATTTTGACTAGAGTATTCTTTTCATACAAATATAAATCGATATTCTCGACTAGGTGGATAAGATTCAAGTAGTATACATGATATAAACAATTAGACACTTTCTTACACCCCCAATTAGTATGTGCTTACAGTATTACAATGAAATGGAAACAGAAATGCAGAACACATAAGCAATCACAAAAAGATGTGTTCTTCAGGTACCCTATGCTAGACATGTGGCTTCCTGCATCTATGCTCAAGTAGTGGAATCTACAACTTCTGCCGGCTGGGAGAAAGGAACAAATTCAACAACCAAGGTCTTTCAGTATCTGATCCCTTTTGCGACCTCAAAGAAATGGGCAACATTTTCCTCGGGAGTCCCCACCTTAATGCCATGACCAAGGTTCAACACATGTCCTTCACTACCAGCCTTCTGCACGGTGTCGTAAATCCGCTTGGTTATGAACTCTTTGGATCCAAAAAGAACACCAGGGTCCACGTTCCCTTGAACTGCTATGTTGGATCCCAATCGTTTCCTACCCTCGGCCATATCAACTGTCCAGTCCAAACTAACAACATCAACACCTGTCAACGGAAGCCTTTCCAGCAATCCACCAGATCCGCTTGCATATAATATCAGAGGTAAGTCAGGATGTGTTTCCTTAACAGAATCCACGATTTGCTTAAGATATGGCAAGCTGAATTCCTCAAAATCAACTGGGCTGAGTTCTGTAGCCCATGAGTCAAAAATTTGGACAGCCTGGGCGCCATTGTCAGCTTGGTATTTAATGTAGCTAGCCATGGAAGTTGTAAACTTCTGTAGCAAATTATGTAGAATCTACAAGAAACAGAGAGCAGCGATCAAGGTCAATATTATTTTCACAAGAGCGCGCGACATCAGAGAAGATTAGAAGGAAAGGAAACATAATCCAACTGCATATCTCTGATTTCATTCACTGAACAATAAATAAGATTAATGAATAATGACAACAGATTTTCCATATGACCCATGCTAATAAAATATAATGCTGTGATTTGCAGTGCTTTGCCATATAATTATACAAGTCAACTAAAATATTACGAGATTGCTAACAGCGTAGCACTATCAGTAAGTCAGACTAAAAAAGGCACTATCAGCCAGTTTCAACCTATTAGGCACTGGGATAGTTTCGAAGGAAGAAATAATAAATTGCCTCCGAAGGAAGAAAATGCGTTGTGCAAAAATATTGATTAGAACTAGGATTGTTTGCAATACCGCTGGTTCTGCGAAGGCCATTCTCTTAATCTTTGAGAAATTCTTGGACGAACCTCCCTCCACGCAATAAGATGCCAAGGTAAAGGGGGCTCCAACAAAACCAAGCACAGCAGCTTCATTCTTAACCTGAGAAGAAAACAGTGGAATCCCCCTGTTAAAATGATTGTTACTGCTAAAACAACAGCAGAGACGAGCACGCATAGCCTCACACTCTTTAAGGAACATATTCTATTAGTTTAAACAGTCAATAAATATTGAAACTGTTCCAATTATAATAGTTACCATGATAATTACAGCTCCAAAATTGTGTCGTTAATAAATAATCTAATTGTATTATAATGAAAATGTTATTTAAAAAACCATTGCAATATCGAGCACTTGTCATGACAAATAACATTCATACCCATTACTGGATGTGTGATTGTGCAATTGTACAGATTCAGAAAGTAATGGTACTCCCTCCGTTTTTGTATACAAGGCCACTTTGTTTTTCGTGTCAAACTTTGACTTATAATTTTGGTCAACAAAATATGGGTTATATGTCATAAAAAATATATCGGAAAGTTCTTTGAAAATGTGCATCCAATGGCATACCATTTATGGCATATAACTCGCATTTTGTTGGTAAAATTAATGGTCAAAGTTAGACATATAAATATTAAGTGGCCTTGTATAAAAAAACGGGGGGAGTATAAAAATACAGAAGAAGCCAATTGCCATGGAGAAGATGACACTCTATAGCCTAAAGACTCTCGGTAAGCCTATTGCCATGGAGAAGATGAACTCTATAGCCTAAAGACTCTCGGTAAGCCTATTGCCATGGAGAAGGTGACACTCTATTGGCACGGATTGAGGCTGACCAAGTAGAGGTACAATGGGTAACTTAAGAATCAGATAATGTTATAGCTTCTAAAATGTGGAGTAGCAATGAAGCCATGAAATCCATGCAAAAGCATGCATCTGAGCTTCTCAGATTCAGTGATTACACTATCATGATTCAACTTATCTACAATATTGTCATGACTCTGAAAAGCTCCAAGTAATGCAACATTGAGAAGTTGATACAACTAGTTAGCAACTTGATAATTGATCTATTAGAATGTCACACTTTGAAGAAGAAAGGTGCAGACGGACCATAAAAGTGTAAAATTACATGTTGATGTCCGAGTATCCGAGAATGCATTTGAAAGAAACACCTATTTCAAATTCCCATGCCTGACCACTAAAGAGTATACTGACCTCTCCTCGCAGCAAATTTAAAGCCTGTCCTACATAAGGGACCCACTCCTCTGGAACGAATTCCCTGACTTCGTTCACAGCCGCTGCTGTTCTCAAGGGATCATATATCACTGGACCTTTTCCTTTCACAATGTCAAAAGGTATGTTCATCCCAGGAAGTGGAGTAAGGATATCCGAGAACAAGATAACCTAGGAAAGGCAAATGAAAAAAACAAACAAGAAACTGCATCAACAATTGAACATCAGATACTGGCAACATCTCAAGTCGTGTAAGCCTTTGAGACTTGCAAAAGAGAAATTTCAAAAAAACATACAGAAAGGGCCCAAGTCCACAGCTTACTCCATCAGGCTTGAAAACCTTCCATGGCTGCAGAGAGATCTCAACAACAAGGTCAACATTTTCTGATCTTTCACGGAACAAAGGATATTTCTCGCAGAGATTTTGATAGCTCTGTTACAAAAATCAAAATGACAACATGTTAAGGAAAGAAGGGCTCTCTTTTCTTGGCACAGAAGAAAAATAGCCCAACGAAAAGGAGCCATCAGTCATTATTCAAACAAGAAACAGCCTAGCTCACTGTCTCGCTATAGTGGTAACAACCATGCCGTCCAACAAAATATATTCTGCTGTCCAACAACTTGCTTTGTTTTTTATGAACAGAACTGTAAATAAAATTGTTCTGGTGGATTTGAAAATAGGATACACTAGGAATGGTCACTAGTTCTACATTGTGCAGATAGTTATGCTAGCCTATGGTTACCTTACCTAGTCCAGATCTCTCACGCCCTATTATACTAGGAGTATTTAGTAATCTAGTTTACAACCATGTCTTATCTTGTTGTACCTCTATGAATTTCTCAGGCTCAATTTTTACTGAAACCATAACAACTTCAAGTAATTTAAATTCGCTCTGTCCAGTTGCATCTTAAGTTATTGACTCTCTTTCTCTAACTGATTTCGGCTTTATTTCTCTAATATAATTGCACGCCTGAGTGCTAATTGGGAAATGCTTGTGAAGAGAATAAGTGGTGTTTCAGATCATGTCGTTATTTAGAGTGAACCTGCCTTCATGTACCTCCCGGCCTGCCTCATGAGCCAGACAGGCGGCCTCTCCACCTTCTTCCCCTTGATTGCACTCACCAGCAGTGGCTCCTCCGCCGTCCCGGCCACAGCCGCCTCCGCAACAGCCTCTGAAACACCCCCAATCAAAACAACCCGTAAACGCTTACATCTCCCATAAAAATCTTGTGCCAAACCGCCGAACTGGTGAGCAGAGGAGGGGGCAGCTCACCTCCGACGGCACTGCAGCGGACGGAGGGGAGCGGCTGGCGGGCGGGGCCAGCGCGGGTTGTCCTGCGGAGGAGGGAAGTGGACGGCAGCGAGAGGGGCGGCCACGCGGTCGCCATTGGGGCTGGTGGGGCGAGCCGCGAAGTGGGAAGGCGACGACCTCGGCTCCGGGGGGAGTCGAAGCGGATGGGATGGGATGGGATGCGATGAGAAATCGGGATTTGGGATGAGATGTCAGTGTGGGCGAGCCACTGGGATTGGGAGGAAGCTCCTCTGACGTACGGCGCCTGCCGTTAGGCCACTGACAGGTGGGTCAAAGTTTCAGTCGAACCCATGAGTCAGCGACGGAACGGCACCCTGCCGCACGGCAGGGGATCCTCGTCCCTGGGATTGGTGTCTCGGATCTCCAGATGGGCCACTCCAGTCCAGTCGGTGCTATTTTTGTGTCGTCCCACCTCGGGCCGAACAGCCCGCGTGTTGTTCATTAATTAAAAAAAAAGACAGTCCGTGTGTCTTCGTACGATCGAACGGTGGATGAACATATTTGGATCTTTATTATGAGAGATGAATGAGACACATATTATCGTGTAAAAAGAATACTAAAATTTTGAACCAAAATTTAGATCTGTTTCACGAAATAACCATCATTTCCTAATCCTATTGCCCAAACAATCTCAAGTCTCCCACATTAGTATTGGAAACGTGAAGTATTTATCAAAATCTTTCAAGACTTTTCTAAAATAAACAAATTTTGAACCAAAATTTAGACTTCTCCCGTAAAAATTGCCATTAACTCCCAATTATGTTGTCCAAACAAGCTCAAACTTTTCTAGATTACTACAGAGTAGTCATGGCGTTCAGTTAGTACTGTTTGGTAAAATATGGTTTTGATGATTTTAATTAATATTGTATGAAATAAATCTATGGTTCGGTTTCCGTAAGACCCAACTATTTTCATATGGTTTCCACAAATACCATACTAACCAAAGTTTACATGAATTTAATAATAACAACACGACTAGACATGACAAAATTAGGAAATTGACATCGAAAACAAGTTGTGGGGCAACATCATGTAGAGCACATATAATGAACTGTACCTAATACTACACCAGGCTACAAGTAGAACCTTGATGTAAGCTTTATCATGTTTGAGATGGTTTTGTACGTCTGTTGAACTTCTATAATAAGTCATGATCCTTTTCGCAAAGAAAAAAGCAGCAGTCAATCGCTAATCACTGAATTAGGTACTCTAGTACTCCTTCATACATACAAATGGGGCTAAACTACTCATGTGCTACTAATTTTATTACTCGCGGGTAGGGTATCAAGAGGCTTTTGTGAGTCATGTGTGTTTTTTTTTGAGGGAGTCATGTGTGTTTCTCGTGCAACACAGAGAGACAGACCCATATTGGAAGGATCAAGATTCTGGGCTATTTGATTAGGCTGTCTACTAACATTGTGTGAGAAGTGTGGTGTGTGGACATGGACGAGAGTCATGGGTAACTGAAGCATTTTGGTGAGTTCAAACGTATATGGGCTGAGGCTTGAGGAGCTGGGCTGGACCAGACTAGTAGTACCCAAAAAAGTTGGTTGTTGGGTGGGCCGGCTTTAGCGTGTTGAAGCTTGCCCAGTAGACTCGCCTATGGGTTCAAGTACACTAATCTCTATAAAATGTCTTAATTTTTTGCACAAATAGGAGTAAAACTAAGGTTGTGTTTGGCAAAACAAAGTATTGTAAAAACTACAATATTGAAAAACTGCAGTGTTCTAAACTATCCATTTGATAACAAAGTATTTTCTAAGTATTCTAAGAATACTGCAGCATTTCTAGTTACCACAGTTTTAATTACTGTGAGTTGTTCGGTTACTTAAAAAATATAGTATTAATACCACAGTATCTCTAATACCATAGTATTTTCTCTATCTAAAAAACAGAGGGTCCGACCTCTTTTTCTAAACTGAGTGACCGGAAAAGACGAATCCACGCACATCGCGAAGTCGTTGTTCTTTCTTACCTGGTTCTAATGGCGCTCAATTTATTAAGATCTTCTACTCGGTGATTTGGCTCTCTGTTACCGTGATTTCCCTTGAAAAACAGAATCTTCAGTGATTTGACTCAACGAAACATCGAAGGTTAGGCCGGTTCCTAGTCCAGTACACGATTAAAAATCGGCATGGTAAGCTGGACGCTGAAGTAGTGACTCCGTTGGTGAACTAGTCAACTACTGTTTGCATGCAATGGTGGCTGGCTTAAAAAACACGTGTGTTTGCTATAGCACGGCTAGCCAACATTTTTTTACATTGATGCGCACCATGCTATCAAACAGGTCCATTGTATTCTTGATACTTCAAAATATGTAGATATGTAAAAACCGTGGTATCCTATAACTTTGGCCGTGTTTGGCAACAAAGTATTGTAAAAACTACAATATTGAAAAACTGCAGTATTTTATACTAAGGTTATAACCTTGGCTGTTTTACTATACTTTGTTGAAAACCGTGGTATCCTAAGACCTTGTAACCACTATTGCATGAAGAATAGCAACTAAGGTTATAACCTTAGCTGTTCTACTACTGCCGCCTGCCACCATTGAAGTGTCAATGTATCAACGTATTTTTAGACTAAGGTTAAAACCGTGGTATCCTATAACCTTAGTCTAAAATACTGCAGTTTTTCAGTATTGTAGTTTTTACAATACTTTGTTGCCAAACACACCCAAGGTTTTTACAATACTTTGTTGCCAACCGTGGTATCCTATAACCTTGGCTGTGTTTGGCAACAAAGTATTGTAAAAAACTACAATATTGAAAAGCTGCAGTATTTTAGACTAAGGTTATAGGATACCACGATTTTTACATATCAACATATTTTGAAGTATCAAGAATACAACGGACCTGTTTGATAGCACGGTGCGCATCGTTGTAAAAAAAATGTTGGCTAGCCGTTAGTTGTAGCAAACACACGTGTTTTTTAAGCCAGCCACCATTGCATGCAAACAGTAGTTGACTAGTTCACCAACGGAGTCGCTACTTCAGCGTCCAGCTTACCATGCCGATTTTTAATCGTGTATGTAGAAAACGTAGGATGGCTAGAATTATTGTGTTGTTGTATTGATCTGACCCAGGTCTGGGATATATATAGAGTACAATATGTGAGAGAGACTTGGAGTAGGGGACAAGTCGTATATGGTTTAAACCAATCCTATCTCTAACTCTTAATCTCTACTTAAACAAAATTATACTTCTAACATTCCCCCTCAGTCGTAGTGGGAGTGAAGCGGACGATGGTGACTAAATTTGAACTCTTGTGCTTCTGTCGTCTTCTCCGGTCCGCCATCATCAACTGCATCTCTGATGGGTCGGCACCTAGGGTGTGACTACGTCCCCTTCTGGTGCCTTCCTGCCTTCTCCTCTATTCCCTCCCGCAGTCACAGCGGGAGTGGCGTGGACGCTAGTGACGACGCGGACGTTGTTGACTGGAGTTGTTGCCGATGTGTTACGGTAGACCAAGCCATTAATTTCGATGTCGAGGTAGCCGATCATGGTGATGTAGCCGTGGTTGATGGTGTAGTCGTCGTGGATGATGAAGCCGCGCAAAGCCGGAGGCGCAAAAAAATGCGCTATAACGGAGCTGCAGACATGGACAATGCACCTTGCGAATGTCAGAGGGTGCCATCGGTGATGAGTCCACCGGTTTTGCCAAGACCGGAGGAGACCCATCGAGCACACATCGATTTTCCCAGAACCATGTGGCCGTGTAGGGTCATCACTGTAGTGACGTCGTGTCGATGCAGTCGTGCCGTAGTGGATGACACGGTCGATGTCGTCGTCGCGACGCGGTCATTGCCATCGTCGAGGTCGAATCTTGCAGAAAAGCCTGTCAGAAGACGCTAGGTGTCCATCTTGTGGACAAGGCGGCGGCACTGTGTTGACGATGATGGTGATGAAGACCGCGTTGATGAAGTGTTGGTGATGGTGTTGTAGCGGCGTGTGGACCGCAATGTGTTGCTTGAAGGCGTCCCTCGCAGCGACCAAGTATCGATGTCGTGTCACATTGGAGAAGTCGATGAAGAATTTGCATTGCTTTCCACACCTGTGTGGTGTGTGGGTGATGCATGTCATAGTCGCTTCTCGTAGACATGCTCGACGAAGATTTTTCTTTGTCGTGATGTACTCGTACAGCTTGATGTTTTGTCGCAGGGTTGATGCAGATCGATGGGTGTAGACGATGTCGCTCGCTCGATGAAGAAAGATTGGTGCACAGGCGTGGTAGGCAGGTGTAGGCCGGCTTGGTGTACATCTTGGTGTCATGGGTCATGGTCGTAGGGTGCGCGCTGGAGTCGATGGAGTTGGGGAAACAACCCTCCCGTGATCCGTGCCATGCGCTGGGCCTCTCGCCAGTGGAAGTCGCTCGACCGTTGTTCTGCTCATTCGCGGGTGGCCGATTGGATCGGACAACAGCTTTTTGGGCAGGATGATGGAGACGGATGTAGCTCGACTCTGCATCGTCCCTGTGGATGATGGTGTCGATCTGGTCGATGGAGAGTAGACGATATGTAGCCTCAGAGAAGCATGCGCTGGAGCCGCTGGGTACAACGTGCGCGCGTGGATGTCCATGGGCTGCATGGATGTGCAGAATCAGCCTGCGCGTGGATTTCCGATTGCTCCTCTGGAACGAAGTCCGTAGTGACCGACTGGATGATGCAACTTGCCCGCCGCTGAAGCACCGATTTCTAGGGTTTATAGCTAAAGAAAATAGTAGTATCTATCTATCTACTAGATGGAAATTGAGAATTCTGAAAGTGTGTTATAACGACTAGAAGGGGTTGAATAGGCAATTTTTACAAATTTGTCACTGAGGAATTTCTAGGTGAAGAAATTCCTAAGCAACGACACAATAGCAGCGGAATAAGTACTCATGTAAAAGCATAATAGAGCAAAAAGCATAGTCATCATGATGAAATGAAAGACAAGCACAGAGTACAAGTAGCGTGAAAACAGGATAAGTAGGCTGAAGACAATGTGACTGAAGAAATAAGGTTGAGGAAATAGAGAAAGTCTTTAGTCAAAGTCTTCAAACAGTAATGATCGGGATCATCAACACATGAATGAGGAAATGAAAGAGTTGAGGAAATAGAACCAGTGGCTTGGTGAAGACGATGATTTGGTAGACCAGTTCCAACTGCTATGACAGTTGTACGTCTGGTTGGAGCGGCTAGGTATTTAAACCCGAGGACACATAGTCCTCACCGTATTCTCCTTGAGCTAAAGTCACACAGACCTCGCCTAATCACTTGTGGTAAGTCTTTAGGTGATTTCCAAACCTTTACAGACTTGGTCACTCGGCGATCCATAATTCCTCTTGGATGCTCAGACCATGACGCTTAACCGTCTGGAGGATGCACCGTCCTCAAAGGTAACAAGCATCGGTTCCACACAGGAATAATCTCTTCAGTGATGCTCAATCACTTTGGGTTGTAGGTTTTGGGTTTTGGGTTTTCCTCACTTGATGATTTTCGCTCAAAGTCTTCAGAGGATGGGATGCTCTCAATGACAAGTGTCAGTTTCTCTTAGAGCAGCCAACCAACTAGTGGTTGTAGGGGGCGGCTATTTATAGCCTAGGGAGCAGCCCGACATGATAAGACATAAATGCCCTTAAATGATATGACCATTAGGTGGGTAGATATTTTCGGCAGCTAGAGCATAGCACAACAACGGTTGGATATTTGAGTATCAAATTCCTTAGGGCTATCATGTTCCTCACTGTGTAGGCAATCCGCACTGGCTAATTCCTAACTCCTCAGTTAGCACAAATTCCTCAGAGAACAGAAGATCTTCGTCTCTGTCACTGAAGAACTTGACTGACCTGTATGAGATTTCCAATGGCTTCACTCGAAAGGATTGGGTAGGTTTATGATTTTGAGTTGAGCATCACTTGGAAAGTGTTTCCTTAGTATTACCTCGACCCCCTTTAACAGTACGGTGTTTCCTATGACTCAAGAAAGAGAAAATGAAACTATAAAAACAAAAGTCTTCACGCTTCATAGTCCTTGCATGAATATCCAAGTCTTCAAGTTCACACCAATTTCTTCACTTTCAAAGTCTTCAAGAGAACCAAAGTCTTCAGCTGAAGACATGCATTTTTAGGGGTCGACTTTTATCGTAAATATCAAACTCCTCATCAACTTATAGAGCATGTGTACACTCACAAACACATTAGTCCCTTAACCTATAAGTCTTTGATACACCAAAATCACTAAGGGGCACTAGATGCACTTACAATCTCCCCCTTTTTGGTGATTGATGACAAATAGGTTAAGTTTTCAACGGAGATAAACATATGAAGTGTAAATGCTAATATTGAGGAATTTGATTGCAAGATATAGAAGAACTCCCCCTGAAGATGTGCAAATTTGAGGAATTTGCTTTTGATAGAAAATGCACATTGTAGAGTGATATCATGGAGATCTCCCCCTATATCTTGTAATTCATACACGCATTTGACATATAATATGAAGAATTTGAAATGCATGATGAAATATGGTGTGTGACATAATTCAGCATGTGTGCATTAAAGTACTTGAGGAAATAAGCATGCAGAAAGCAGTCAAAAGTATTAGAGCACCATAGGACTTAAGTTTACAACTCGGCAAAGCAAACACTTCAGAAGAGCAAGAGTTGCAACTTAACAAAAAAACACCCATATATAAGAGACCCGCTTGAAGACTAACTCCAATTTCTCCCCCTTTGTCATCAACTGACCAAAAGGGACAAAAAATGAGGACTAACGCCCCTAAAGAATATCATCATGATGTCAACGAAGGAGCGCCAATGTTGTTGGGGTCGTCCGTTGGTGTAGGGCCTGCCGCAGTGTCGTCCAAATTTTTAGCTTCATCTGTCTCACACGATGAAGAGTATGAACTGGCGACCAGTTGAGGAACTTTGACCTTCTTGAGTTTCTTCGAAGGTTGGTGAGACTAGTCAAAGTCCTGTTGGAAGTCCATTTCCTTGAGTTCTTCAGCAGTGTATAGATGTGAAAGAATAGCCCAGGTGCGGTCGAAGACTTGATGCAGATAATGGTGATTCTTCTTCACAGTGTTTTGAGTGACTGTCATGTTCTGAAAAATTGCACCAAACTGACGCTTGACCCACTTGTGATTTCTATCAACTTTCTGGTGAAGACTGAGGAGAAGCTCACGACCAGTCATAACACACGGAGCAGTGGCTTGAGGATTTTGCTTTGAAGCTTTGGCGGCAGAATCTTGTGTTGTAGAGTCATCGTTGGTCGAATATGAAGCAGCCTTGCGAAATTGACCATCCAAAGGACGACTGCCTTCTGTTGGGAACGTAGCATGCAATTTCAAAAAAATTCCTGCGATCACGCAAGATCTATCTAGGAGATGCATAGCAACGAGAGGGGGAGACGTTGTTGGAAATATGCCCTAGAGGCAATAATAAAAGTGTTATTATTATATTTCTTTGTTCATGATAATAGTCTTTTATTCATGCTATAACTGTATTATCCGGAAATCGTAATACACGTGTGAATACATAGACCACAATATGTCCCTAGTGAGCCTCTAGTTGACTAGCTCGTTGTGATCAACAGATAGTCATGGTTTCCTGGCTATGGACATTGGATGTCGTTGATAACGGGATCACATCATTAGGAGAATGATGTGATGGACAAGACCCAATCCTAAGCATAGCACAAAGGTCGGTTAGTTCGTTTGCTAGAGCTTTTCCAATGTCAAGTATCTTTTCCTTAGACCATGAGATCGTGTAACTCCCGGACACCGTAGGACTGCTTTGGGTGTACCAAACGTCACAACGTAACTGGGTGACTATAAAGGTGCATTACAGGTATCTCCGAAAGTGTCTGTTGGGTTGACATGGATCGAGACTGGGATTTGTCACTCCGTATGATGGAGAGGTATCTCTGGGCCCACTCGGTAATGCATCATCATAATGAGCTCAAGGTGACCAAGTGTTTGGTCACGGGATCATGCATTGCGGTACGAGTAAAGTGACTTGCCGGTAACGAGACTGAACGAGGTATTGGGATACCGACGATCGAGTCTCGGGCAAGTAACGTACCGATTGACAAAGGGAATTGTATACGGGGTTTGATCGAATCCTCGACATCGTGGTTCATCCGATGACATCATCGAGGAGCATGTGGGAGCCAACATGGGTATCCAGATCCCGCTGTTGGTTATTGACCGGAGAGTCTCGGTCATGTCTGCATGTCTCCCGAACCCGTAGGGTCTACACACTTAAGGTTCGGTGACGCTAGGGTTATCAGGAAGACAAGTATGTGATTACCGAATGTTGTTCAGAGTCCCGGATGAGATCCCGGACGTCACGAGGATTCCCGAAATGGTCTGGAGGAAAAGATTTATATATGGGAAGTTGTTAACGGGCACCGGAAAGTTTCGGGGTCATACCGGTATTGTACCGGGACCACCGGAAAGGTTCCGGGGGTCCACCGGGAGGGACCACCCCTCCCGGGGGGCCACTTGGGCTGCGTAGGGATAGCAGCCAGCCCCTAGTGGGCTTGGCGCGCCCCCCCTTTGGGCCCATGCGCCTAGGGTTGGGGGGGGGACCCTAAATGGGGCGCACCCCCCTTGCTTGGGGGGCAAGCCCCCACCCTTTGGCCGCCGCCCCCCCTCTAGGGTTTCCCCTAGAGGGCCGGCCCCCTTGCCCCTCTCCTCCTATATATAGAGGGGTGAGGGGAGGGCTGCAACACCACAACTCAAGGCGCAGCCCCTCCCCTCCCCAACACCTCTCCTCCTCCGTACGTGCTTGGCGAAGCCCTGTCGGAGTACTGCTGCACCAACTACACCACGCCGTCGTGCTGCCGTTGGAGCTGCCTTCCTCAACCTCTCCTTCCTCCTTGCTGGATCAAGACGGAGGAGACGTTGTCCGTCCCGTACGTGTGTTGAACGCGGAGGTGCTGTCCGTTCAACACTTGGTCATCGGTGATCCGAATCACGACGAGTACGACTCCATCATCACCATCCCCTTGAACGCTTCCGCACTCTATCTACAAGTGGTATGTAGATGCAAACTCTTCCCTTGACTCGTTGCTTAGATGAACTCATAGATGGATCTTGGTGAAACCGTAGGAAAAATTTTAATTTTCTGCAACGTTCCCCAACAGTGGAATCAGAGCCAGGTTTATGCGTAGTTCTCTTTGCACGAGTAGAACATAATTTTGTTGTGGGCGTAGATCTTGTCAACTTGCTTGCCGCTACTAGTCTTATCTTGCTTCAGCGGTATTGTGGGATGAAGCGGCCCGGACCAACCTTACACGTACGCTTACGTGAGACCGGTTCCACCGATTGACATGCACTAGTTGCATAAGGTGGCTGGCGGGTGTCTGTCTCTCCCACTTTAGTTGGAGCGGATTCGATGAAAAGGGTCCTTATGAAGGGTAAATAGAAGTTGACAAAATCACGTTGTGGTTATTCGTAGGTAAGAAAACATTCTTGCTAGAACCCAATTGCAGCCACGTAAAAGATGCAACAACAATTAGAGGACGTCTAACTTGTTTTTGCAGCGATTGATCATGTGATGTGATATGGCCAGAAGTTGTGATGAATGATGAATTGTGATGTATGAGATCATGTTCTTTGTAATAGGATTCACGACTTGCATGTCGATGAGTATGACAACCGGCAGGAGCCATAGGAGTTGTCTTTATTTTTGTATGACCTGTGTGTCATTGAAGAACGCCATGTAACTTACTTTACTTTATTGCTAAACGCGTTAGTCATAGAAGTAGAAGTAGTCGTTGGCGTGACAACTTCATGAAGACACGATGATGGAGATCATGATGATGAAGATCATGGTGTCATGCCGGTGACAAGATGATCATGGAGCCCCGAAGATGAAGATCAAAGGAGCTATATGATATTGGCCATATCATGTCACTACTTTATATAATTGCATGTGATGTTTATTATGTTTTATGCATCTTGTTTACTTAGGACGAGGGTAGTAAATAAGATGATCCCTTACAACAATTTCAAGAAGTGTTCTCCCCTAACTGTGCACCGTTGCTAAAGTTCGTCGCTTCTAAGCACCACGTGATGATCGGGTGTGATGGATTCTTACGTTCACATACAACGGGTGTAAGACAGTTTTACACAGCAAAACACTTAGGGTTAACATGACGAGCCTAGCATGTACAGACATGGCCTCGGAACACGGAGACCGAAAGGTCGAACACGAGTCGTATGGAAGATAAGATCAACATGAGAATGTTCACCGATGATGACTAGTCCGTCTCACATGATGATCGGACACGGGCTAGTCGACTCGGATCGTGTAACACTTAGATGACTAGAGGGATGTCTAATCTGAGTGGGAGTTCATAATTTGATTAGAACTTAATTATCACGAACTTAGTCTAAAACCTTTGCAAATATGTCTTGTAGATCAAATGGCCAACGCTCATGTCAACATGAACTTCAACGCGTTCCTAGAGAAAACCAAGCTGAAAGATGATGGCAACAACTATACGGACTGGGTCCGGAACCTGAGGATCATCCTCATAGCTGCCAGGAAACAATATGTCCTAGAAGAACCGCTAGGTGACGCTCCCGTCCCAGGGAACCAAGACATTATGAATGCTTGGCAGTCTCGTGCTGATGATTACTCCCTCGTTCAGTGTGGCATGCTTTACAGCTTAGAACCGGGGCTCCAAAAGCGTTTTGAGCATCACGGAGCATATGAGATGTTCGAGGAGCTGAAACTAGTTTTCCAAGCTCACGCCCGGGTCGAGAGATATGACATCTCCGACAAGTTCTATAGTTGTAAGATGGAGGAAAATAGTTCTATCAGTGAGCACATACTCAAGATGTCTGGGTTGCACAACCGTATGACCCAGCTGAATATTAACCTCCCTGATGAGGCAGTCATTGACAGAATCCTTCAGTCGCTCCCACCAAGCTACAAGAGCTTTGTGATGAACTACAATATGCAGGGGATGGTAAAGACCATTCCTGAAGTATTTTCTATGCTGAAGTCAGCAGAGGTTGAAATCAAGAAAGAACATCAAGTGTTGATGGTCAATAAGACCACTAAGTTCAAGAAGGGCAAGGGTAAGAAGAACTTCAAGAAGGACGGCAAAGAGGTTGCCGCGCCCGGTAAG
>NC_041387.1:379640259-379641093 GCF_002162155.2 Triticum dicoccoides
TCTTCCTTAGACCATGAGATCGTGTAACTCCCGGACACCGTAGGAGTGCTTTGGGTGTACCAAACGTCACAACGTAACTGGGTGACTATAAAGGTGCATTACAGGTATCTCCGAAAGTGTCTGTTGGGTTGACATGGATCGAGACTGGGATTTGTCACTCCGTATGACGGAGAGGTATCTCTGGGCCCACTCGGTAATGCATCATCATAATGAGCTCAAGGTGACCAAGTGTTTGGTCACGGGATCATGCATTGCGGTACGAGTAAAGTGACTTGCCGGTAACGAGACTGAACGAGGTATTGGGATACCGACGATCGAGTCTCGGGCAAGTAACGTACCGATTGACAAAGGGAATTGTATACGGGGTTTGATCGAATCCTCGACATCGTGGTTCATCCAATGACATCATCGAGGAGCATGTGGGAGCCAACATGGGTATCCAGATCCCGCTGTTGGTTATTGACCGGAGAGTCTCGGTCATGTCTGCATGTCTCCCGAACCCGTAGGGTCTACACACTTAAGGTTCGGTGATGCTAGGGTTATCAGGAAGACAAGTATGTGATTACCGAATGTTGTTCGGAGTCCCGGATGAGATCCCGGACGTCACGAGGATTCCCGGAATGGTCCGGAGGTAAAGTTTTATATATGGGAAGTTGTTAAACGGGCACCGGAAAGTTTCGGGGTCATACCGGTATTGTACTGGGACCACCGGAAAGGTTCCGGGGGTCCACCGGGAGGGACCACCCCTCCCGGGGGGCCACTTGGGCTGCATAGGGATAGCAGCCAGCCCCTAGTGGGCTTGGCGCACCCCCCCCTTTGGGCCCATGCGCCTAG
>NC_041387.1:379641195-379782254 GCF_002162155.2 Triticum dicoccoides
CCCTAAAGGGGGCGCACCCCCCTTGCTTGGGGGGCAAGCCCCCACCCTTTGGCCGCCGCCCCCCCTCTAGGGTTTCCCCTAGAGGGCCGGCCCCCTTGCCCCTCTCCTCCTATATATAGAGGGGTGAGGGGAGGGCTGCAACACCACAACTCAAGGCGCAGCCCCTCCCCTCCCCAACACCTCTCCTCCTCCGTACGTGCTTGGCGAAGCCCTATCGGAGTACTGCTGCACCAACTACACCACGCCGTCGTGCTGCCGTTGGAGCTGCCTTCCTCAACCTCTCCTTCCTCCTTGCTGGATCAAGAAGGAGGAGACATCATCCGTCCCGTACGTGTGTTGAACGCGGAGGTGCTGTCCGTTCAGCACTTGGTCATCGGTGATCCGAATCACGACGAGTACGACTCCATCATCACCATCCCCTTGAACGCTTCCGCACTCTATCTACAAGTGGTATGTAGATGCAAACTCTTCCCTTGACTCGTTGCTTAGATGAACTCATAGATGGATCTTGGTGAAACCGTAGGAAAAATTTTAATTTTCTGCAACGTTCCCCAACAGACATACACTTGTAGACCGAAAGCGGAAGCATTAGTTAACGCGGTTGATGTAGTCGAACGTCTTCACGATCCAACCGATCCAAGTAACGAACGTACGACACCTCCGTGTTCATCACACATTCAGATCGATGACGTCCCTCGAACTCTTGATCCAGTAGAGGGTCGAGGGAGAGTTCCGTTAGCACGACGGCGTGGCAACAATGTTGGTGATGTGATCTGCGCGGGCTTCGCCTAAGCACTACGATGCTATGACTGGGGTGGTAAACTGTGGAGGGGGGCACCGCACACGGCAAAGAACAATAGATGTCCTTTGGGGTGCCCCCTGCCCCCGTATATAAAGGAGGGAGGGAGGAGGCGGCTGGCCTAGAGGGGGCGCGCATTCCTCTTCCTTTCCAGAGTAGGATAAGGGGGAAGGGAGAGAGAGGGAGAAGGAAAGGGGGGTCGCGCCCCTGATGTCGCTTGAAGCTACATCGCTATTTCCCCAAAGAGGAAGGGATGATGCAGCACATCAGCGGTAGGTATTTCCCTCAGATATGAAACCAAGGTTATCGAACTAGTAGGAGAAGCAAGCAACACAACGTAAACAACCCCTGCACACAAATAACAACACCTTGCAACCCGACGTGTTAAAGGGGTTGTCAATTCCTTTCGGGGTACGGTGCCTCAAGATAGGCAAAGGACGTGAGGTAAATTTGTAGATGGGATAAATAGATCGCGGAACAAATAAATTCCAGCAAGGTATTTTTGTATTTTTTTGGGGTTTAATAGATCTAAAAATAAATGCAAGGAAAAAGTAGATCGCAAGGCAAATATATGAGAAAGAAGACCCCGGGGCCGTAGGTTTCACTAGTGGATTCTCTCGAGAAAAATAGCAAGCGGTGGGTGAACAAATTACTGTTGGGAAATTGATAGAACTTCAAATAATCATGACGATATCTAGGCAATGATCATTACATAGGCATCACGCCGAAGATTAGTAGACCGACTCCTGCCTGCATCTACTACTATTACTCCACACATCGACCGCTATCCAGCATGTATCTAGTGTATTAAGTTCATGGAAAAACGGAGTAATGCAATAAGAACGATGACATTATGTAGACAAGATCCATTTATCTATTGCGGCAGATATGGATCCCATCCTTTTATCCTTAGTAGCAACGATACATACGTGTCGGTTCCTTTTCTGTCACTGGGATCAAGCACCATAAGATCGAACCCACTACCGGGCACCTCTTACCATTGCAAGATAAATAGATCAAGTTGGCCAAACAAAACCCAAATAGCGGAGAAGAAATGCGAGGCTATAAGAAATCACGCATATATGAGGTCAAAGAAACTCAAATAACTTTCATGGATATAAAAATATATTACTGATCATAAACTCGAAGTTCATCAGATCCCAGCAAACACACCGCCAAAAGACTTACATCATATGGATCTCCAAGAGACCATTGTATTGATAATAGAGAGAGAGAGAGAGAGGAAGCCATCTAGCTACTAACAACGGACCCGAAGGTCTACAAAGAACTACTCACGCATCATCAGAGAGGCACCAATGGAAGTGGTGAACCTCTCTGTGATGTGTCTAGATTGGATCTGGTGGTTCTGGACTCTGCGGCGGCTGGATGAGTACTCCGTCGACTCTCCTAGGGTTTCTAGAATATTGGGGTATTTATAGAGCAAAGGGGCGGTCCATGGGGCACCCGAGGTGGGCACAACCCTCCAGGGCGCGCCCTGGTGGGTTGTCCCCTCCTCTGGACTACCCCTAGGTGGAACCAGGGCCCAACTTCTTCCTTCTGGTCCATAAAAAATCATCATAAATTGGCGTGGCATTTGGACTCCGTCTGATATTGATTTCGTGCGATGTAAAAAACATGCAGAAAACAGCAACTGGCACTTGGCACTATGTCAATAGGTTAGTACCAAAAAATGATATAAAATGACTATATAATGATTATAAAACATCCAAGATTGATAATAAAACAACATGGAATAATCAAAAATTATAGATACATTGGAGACGTATCAACATCGCCAAGCTTAACTCCTGCTCGTCCTCGAGTAGGTAAGTGATAAAAACAGAATTTTTGATGTGGAGTGATGTTTATCATGTCATATCATATTCTTTTCTTTATAACATGGACATTTGGACTTTTATGTGATTCAAAGCAATAGTCTAGTTTTGACATAATGATTTAGATACTCAAGCATATCAACAAGCAACCATGTCTTTCAAAATATCAATGCTAAAACAAGTTATCCCTAGCCCATCATGCTCAAACATTGATCCATTCATGAAACACACTCGAATTTTAGCTACACCCAATACTTAAGTACGATAATATTGCCCCCTAGTTGGTGCTTTTATAAGAGAGGATGGAGACTCAATTTCAATTTATTTATTTTTGCATAAAGTAAAAAAGAAAGGCCCTTCGCAGAGGGAAGTAGGGATTTGTAGAGGTGCTAGAGCTCAAAGCAAAAAATAATAGAGATAAAAATATTTTTGGAGGTGTATCCATCCCACCAACGAAAACGACTTGGAGCATGCCAACACTTTCCATGCTAGATATATCATAGGCGGTTCCCGAACAGAAAATAAAGTTTATTCCTTTTCCCACCATAACTTTCACTTTCCATGGCTAGCCATATCCACGGGTGCCCTCCCTACCAACACTTTCCAAGTAAATTCATTTTTGCATTTTGGGACTGGGCATCCCTAAAACCTTTGCCTTACTCTCATGCAATGACAAGTGAATAAACACTCATCGTGAGAATAACACATCTAGCATGGAAAATATTAGCCCCCGTTACCGTTCTACGAGCGAAACAAACACACAAAAGAGAAGTTTATTTTGAAAGTTAGAGATGGCACATGAAAATTTGCTTAGAACGGCAAAAGAATACCACATATAGGTAGATATAGTGGACTCATGTGGCAAAACTGGTTTAAAGGATTTTGGATGCGCAAGTAGAGGTCATACTTGGTGCAAAATGAAGGCTAGCAAAAAGATTGAGAAGCGACCAACCAAGAAACGAATAATCTCATAAGCAAGCATTAAGCATAATTAACACCGAATAATGCACCACAAGTAGGATATAATTTTCATTGCATGATTATTGACTTTCATGCATGCATAGGGAATCACAAACTTTAACACCAATATTCTTACTAGAGCACAATTACTCATCAACATAACTCACATATCACATCATCATATATCAAAACTATTACTAAGAATCAAGTTTATTTTGTCCAATGATCTTCATGACATAATTTTCTTTCTTTCTTTATCCTTCTTGGATATCTATCACTTTGGGACTAATTTTTGTGTGTTGCTTTACCTAAGCTCAAACAAATATAAGTGAAGATCATGAGCATAACATATTTTCTTTCTCTCAAAATAATTTAAGTGAAGCAAGAGAGAATTTATTAAAATTTTTACTAACTCTCAAATAAATCTAAGTGAATCAAGAGAGCATTTCTTCAAAAATACTAAGCACACCGTGCTCAAAAAGATATAAGTGAAGCACTAGAGCAAGTCCATTGCTCATAAAAATTTAAGTGAAGCATAGAGAGCAATTCTAACAAGTCATGACATAATTTTGACTCTCTCAAATAGGTGTGTCCAGAAAGGATTGACGACTTAAGACACAAAATAAAACAAGCAAAGACACATATCATACAATACGCTCCAAGCAAAACACATATCATGTCACGAATAAAAATATAGCCTCGAGTAAAATACCGATGGTCGCTAGAAAAAAGAGGGGATGCCACTCGGGGGCATCCCCAAGCTTAGTTGGTTGCTCATTCTTGGATAATAGCTTGGGATGTCGGAGCATCCCCAAGCTTAGACTCTTCTATCCTTCTTTCATCCATCGTAAGATAACTCAAAACTTGAAAACTTCAACCACACAAAACTCAACAAAACCCTTGTGAGATCGGTTAGTAAAAGAAAGCAAACCAATATTATAAGTGTTGTGTCAAACCAATTATTATTTTGTTCTTTTATTATATCTACTATATTCCAACTTTTCTATGGCAAAAACTCATCAAATAAAACCATAGAGCCATCAAAATAAGCACACAACACAAAGAAAACAGAATCTGTGAAACCAGACCGGTCTGTAGTAATCTGGAACTTTCCAATACTTCTAGAACTCTAAAAATTCTACCAAATAAGGACGACCAGTGTAATTTGTATATTAATCTTCTGCAAAAATAATCAGGGTAAAAATCTCTTTTCTGTGATTTATGAGAATTATTTTCGTGAGTGCAAAGTTTCTGTCTTTTTTAGCAAGATCAAACAACTATCACCCCAAAAGATCCTAAAGGCTTCACTTGGCACAAACACTAACTAAAACACAAAAAACACAATCATACCAGTAGAATAATTGTTCTAACACACAAGAACATCAATCAAAAAGCAAAAATAAATTTTATTCATTGGGTTGCCTCCCAACAAGCGCTATAGTTTTACGCCCTTAGCTAGGCATAAAGCAAGGATCTAAGTTGTGTCATTCTTTTTCTTCTTAATTTTCTTAGAGGTATTTTCATCATGGGGTTTTGTAAAGACAACATAAAACATATTATCCATGGAAACTTTAGTATTTCTAAGTTGGTTTTCATCATAGCCCCTTTGATTACCCGCAACAATCCAAGAGTAGTGTTGATTAGCATTATTAAAAACTTGTTAGATTATATCTAGAACGGGGACCTCCTTTTTAAGATTCTCATCAAACATCTTATTATCCCCAAGCGTATGCCTTAGTGCATAATCACTATTGTAAAGAATTTCATCTATCACGGGTTTTTCACGATTCATTCCATAAAAATCAAAGATTTCCCTAGCTTGCCGTATTATGTAGTCAAATTCATTTATAAGAACGAGGGTGGCCAACTTTTTGGCCCTAGGATTCTTTATGTCACGGAGCTCAAAAAACAATCTTTGCAAAGTAGGATGGGTATGAATAAATTCATTTTCAAGTTACAGAACTAGTGCTGAAATAGCATCCGCATAAGATCTAGTAGTTTTAAGTATAGGAGCATCATCAAGACTTAGATTCCCAACACAACTGAAAAATTCTTGAATATGTTCTTTTCCCATAACATTCCCTTGCCCCAAGATAAAAGTTTTAGCATCCAGATTGCCCGTACGTCCAAATTTAGGAGTTATGACATCATCTATTGGTGCCATACCAAAATCACTCATGATTACAAGCAAAGGATAGATCTGACAAGAAAACGGCGAACGGACAAAGAGAGGCGAATAAAACGGCAATTTTTTGTGAAGTGGGGGAGAGGAAAACGAGAGGCAAATGGCGAATAATGTAAATTTTAAGGAGATGAGATTTGTGATTAGGAACCTGGTTATGTTGAAGATCCTCCCCGAGAACGGCGCCATAAATTCCTTTTGATGTCGCTTGAAGCTACGTCAGTATTTCCCCAAAGAGGAAGGGATGATGCAGCACAGTGGCGGTGGGTATTTCCCTCATATATGAGTCCAAGGTTATCAAACCAGTAGGAGAACCAAGCAACACAATGTAAACAGGCCTTGCACACAAATAACAACACCTCGCAACCCCACGTGTTAAAGGGGTTGTCAATCCCTTTCAGGGTACGACGCCTCAAGATAGGCAAAGGACGTGAGGTAAATTTGTAGATGGGATAAATAGATCGCAGAACAAATAAATTGCAGCAAGGAATTTTTGTATTTTTTGGTTTAATAGATTGGAAAATAAACGCAAGGAAAAAGTAGATCGCAAGGCAAATATATGAGAAAGAAGACCCGGGGGCCGTAGGTTTCACTAGTGGCTTCTCTCGAGAAAAATAGCAAATGGTGGGTGAACAAATTACTGTTGCGCAATTGATAGAACTTCAAATAATCATGACAATATCCAGGCAATGATCATTACATAGCCATCAGGTCCAAGATTAGTAGACCGACTCCTGCTTGCATCTACTACTATTACTCCACACATCGACCGCTATCCAGCATGTATCTAGTGTATTAAGTTCATGGAAAAACGGAGTAATGCAATAAGAACGATGACATTATGTAGACAAGATCCATTTATCTATTGCGGCAGATATGGATCCCATCCTTTTATCCTTAGTAGCAACGATACATACGTGTCGGTTCCTTTTCTGTCACTGGGATCAAGCACCATAAGATCGAACCCACTACCGGGCACCTCTTACCATTGCAAGATAAATAGATCAAGTTGGCCAAACAAAACCCAAATATCGGAGAAGAAATGCGAGGCTATAAGAGATCACGCATATATGAGGTCAAAGAAACTCAAATAAATTTCATGGATATAAAAATATATAACTGATCATAAACTCGAAGTTCATCAGATCCCAACAAACACACCGCCAAAAGACTTACATCATATGGATCTCCAAGAGACCATTATATTGATAATCAAGAGAGAGAGGAAGCCATCTAGCTACTAACTACGGACCCGAAGGTCTACAAAGAACTACTCACGCATCATCGGAGAGGCACCAATGGAAGTGGTGAACCCCTCCGTGATGGTGTCTAGATTGGATCTGGTGGTTTTGGACTCTGCGGCGGCTGGATGAATATTTCATCGACTCTCCTAGGGTTTCTAGAATATTCGGGTATTTATAGAGCAAAGAGGCGGTCAAGGGGGCACCCGAGGTGGGCACAACCCACCAGGGCGCGCCCTGGTGGGTTGTCCCCTCCTCGGGACTCCCCCCAGGTGCAACTAGGGCCGAACTTCTTCCTTCTGGTCCATAAAAAATCATCGTAAATTGGTGTGGCATTTGGACTCCGTCTGATATTGATTTCCTGCAATGTAAAAAACATGCAGAAAATAACAACTGGCACTTGGCACTATGTCAATAGGTTAGTACCAAAAAATGATATAAAATGACTATATAATGATTATAAAACATCCAAGATTGATAATAAAACAGGATGGAATAATCAAAAATTATAGATACGTTGGAGACGTATCAGCCCCCTCCCCTAGTCCAATTCGGTTTGGCTAAGGGGGCGCGCACCACCTCCTGGCCGCCGGCCTCCTCTTTCCACTAAGGCCCATGAAGGCCCAATACTCTCCCGCGGGGTTCCGGTAACCTCCCGATACTCCGAAACTTATTCGATACTTCCCGAAACCATTGCGATGTCCGAATATAACCTTCCAATATATCAATCTTTATGTCTTGACCATTTTGAGACTCCTCGTCATGTCCGTGATCTCATCCGAGACTCCGAACAAACTTTGGTCATCAAAAACACATAATTCTTAATACAAATCGTCATCGAACGTTAAGTGTGCGGACCCTACGGGTTCGAGATCTATGTAGACATGATCGAGACACATCTCCGATCAATAACCAATAGCGGAACCTGGATGCTCATATTGGCTCCTACATATTCTACGAAGATCTTTATCGGTCAAACCGCACAACAACATACACTGTTCCCTTTGTCATCGGTATGTTACTTGCCCAAGATTCGATCATCGGTATCATCATACCTAGTTCAATCTTGTTACTGGCAAGTCTTTTTACTCGTTCCGTAATGCTTCATCCCGTAACCAACTCATTAGTCACATTGCTTGCAAGGCTTATAGTGATGAGCATTACCGAGAGGGCCCAGAGATACCTCTCCGATACACGGAGTGACAAATCCTAATCTTGATCTTTGCCAACCCAACAAACACCTTCGTACACACATGTAGAGCATCTTTATAATCACCCAGTTACGTTGTGACGTTTGATAGCACACAAGGTGTTCCTCCGGTATTCAGGAGTTGCATAATCTCATAGTCAGAGGAACATGTATAAGTCATGAAGAAAGCTATAGCAATAAAACTGTAATGATCATAATGCTAAGCTAACGGATGGGCCTTGTCCATCACATCATTCTCTAATGATTTGAACCCGTTCATCAAATGAAAACACATGTCTATTGTTAGGAAACATAACCATCTTTAATTAATGAGCTATTCAAGTAGAGGCATACTAGGGACACTATGTATTGTCTATGTATTCACGCATGTACTAAGTTTCTGGTTAATACAATTCTAGCATGAATAATAAACATTTATCATGATATAAGGAATATAAATAACAACTTTATTATTGCCTCTAGGGAACATTTCCTTCAGTCTCCCACTTGCACTAGAGTCAATAATCTAGATTACAAAGTAATGATTCTAACACCCATGGAGTCTTGGTGATGATCATGTTTTACTCGTGGAAGAGGCTTAGTCAACGGGTCTACAACATTCAGATCCGTATGTATCTTGCAAACTCTATGTCTCCCCCCCGACTTGATGGCGGATGGAATTGAAGCATCTCTTGATGTGTTTGGTTCTCTTGTGAAATCTGGATTACTTTGCTAAGGAAATTGCTCCAGTATTGTCACAAAAGATTTTCATTGGACCTGATGCACTAGGTATTACACCTAGATCGGATATGAACTCCTTCATCCAGACTCCTCCATATTCTGGTTCCGAAGCAGCTACGTACTCCGCTTCACACGTAGATCCCGCCACGACGCTCTGCTTGGAACTGCACCAACTGACAGCTCCACCATTCAATATAAATACATATCCGGTTTGTGACTTAGAGTCATTCGTATCAGTGTCAAAGGTTGCATCGACGTAACCATTTATGACGAGCTCTTTGTCACGTCCATAAATAAGAAACATATCCTTAGTCCTTTTCAGGTATTTCAGGATATGCTTGACCGCTGTCCAGTGCTCCACTCCTGGATTACTTTGGTACCTCCCTGCTATACTTATAGCAAGGCACACATCAGGTCTGCTACACAGCATTGCATACATGATAGAACCTATGGTTGAAGCATAGGGAATGACTTTCATTTTCTCTCTATCTTCTGCAGTGGTCGGGCATTGAGCCTAACTCAACTTTACACCTTGTAACACAGGCAAGAACCCTTTCTTTCACTGATCCATTTTGAACTTCTTCAAAACTTTATCAATGTATGTGCTTTGTGAAAGTCCAATTAAGCGTTGATACGTCTCCAACGTATCTATAATTTTTGATTGTTTCATGCTATTATATTACCCGTTTTGGATGTTTATGGGCTTTACTTTACACTTTTATATCATTTTTGGGACTAACCTACTAACCGGTGGCCCAGCCTGAATTGCTGTTTTTTTTTGCCTTTTTCAGTGCTTCAAAGAAAAGGAATATCAAATGGAGTTCAAATGGAATGAAACCCTTGGGAGTGATCTTTTTGGAACAAACGCAATCCAGGAGACTTGGAGTGGACGTCAAGAAGAAGCCGAGGCGGCCACGAGGCAGGAGGGCGCGCCCTAGGGGGGTGGGCGCGGCCCCCACCCTCATGGGCCCCTCGTGGCTCCCCTGACCTACCTCATTCGCCTATATATATCCACGTACCCTAAAAACATCCAGGAGCACCACGAAAAACTATTTCCACCACCGCAACCTTCTGTATCCATGAGATCCCATCTTGGAGCCTTCGCCGGCGCTCCGCTGGAGGGGGAATCGACCACAGAGGGCCTCTACATCATCTCCAAGGCCTCTCCGATGAGTTGTGAGTAGTTTACCGCAGACCTTCGGGTCCATAGTTATTAGCTAGATGGCTTCTTCTCTCTCTTTGAATCTCAATACAAAGTTCTCCTCGATCTTCTTGGAGATCTATTCGATGTAACTCTTTTTGCGGTGTGTTTGTTGAGATTCAATTGTGGGTTTATGATCAAGTTTATCTATGAGAAATATTTGAATCTCCTCTGAATTCTTTTATGTATGATTGGTTATCTTTGCAAGTCTCTTCGAATTATCAGTTTGGTTTGGCCTACTAGATTGATCTTTCTTGCAATGGGAGAAGTGCTTAGCTTTGGGTTCAATATTGCGGTGTCCTTTCCCAGTGACAGTAGGGGCAACAAGGCATGTATTGTATTGTTGCCATCGAGGATAAAAAGATGGGGTTTATATCATATTGCTTGAGTTTATCCCTCTACATCATGTCATCTTTCTTAATGCGTTACTCTGTTCTTATGAACTCAATACTCTAGATGCAGGCAGGAGTCGGTCGATGTGTGGAGTAATAGTGGTAGATGCAGAATCGTTTCGATCTACTTGTTGTGGACGTGATGCCTATATACATGATCATGCCTAGATATTCTCATAACTATGCACTTTTCTATCAATTGCTCGACAGTAATTTGTTCACCCATCGTAATACTTATGCTATCTTGAGAGAAGCCACTAGTGAAACCTATGGCCTCCGGGTCTATCTTTTATCTTATAAGTTTCCCATCTATCTTTATTTGCAATCTTTACTTTCTAATCTATATCATAAAAATACCAAAAATATTTATCTTATCTTATTATATCTATCAGATCTCACTTTCGCAAGTTACCATGAAGGGATTGACAACCCCTTTATCGTGTTGGTTGCGAGGTTCTTGTTCGTTTGTGTAGGTACGAGGGACTTCTGAGGAGCCTCCTACTGGATTGATACCTTGGTTCTCAAAAACTGAGGGAAATACTTACGCTACTTTGCTGCATCACCCTTTCCTCTTCAAGGAAAAACCAACACAGTGCTCAAGAGATAGCAAGAAGGATTTCTAGCGCCGTTGCCGGGGAGGTCTTCGCTCAAGTCAAGACATACCAAGTACCCACCACAAACTCATCTCCCTCGCATTACATTATTTGCCATTTGCCTCTCGTTTTCCTCTCCCCCACTTCACCCTTGCCGTTTTATTCACCCTCTCTTTTCCGTTCACCTTTCCCTTTCGCTTGCTCCTCGCATTTTCTGCCGTTATGTCTGAAACTAGGGAGATTATCGTTGATAAGGACAATAGTAATAACATGGAAAATTTTGATGCTCCTGCTGAAGAACCCACTATCTTACATACTAAAAAAATTCGAATCGGTAGTGGTAATATTATTGGAAAAGGGGTTATTCAAGATTTCTTTACTTGCGCCGGTGCTTTACCTTCTATGGGTGGTTCTGTTCTTCATAGAACTAGTAGTCTTGCGAATGCTATGGCCATGCTTATAGTTGAACTTGAAAGACAGTTTATGCACATGCATCCTTGCATACAAAGGATTTTCCTAGAATTTTCTAATATTGAGCATTCTTGTGTTAAGCACGCAGCTACTATCTTTTTGGCACATGAGTTCAGATTTATAATAAAAGAAGCCAAAGAATTTTTTGCACACTATAGGGTGGACGTTGGCCGTCCTCCCATAGAGGCAATCCTCTTTGATCAAGAGGACATAATGCGTTTTCAATCTTTAGATTATGTTGCTTTTAATGAAAACCTTAGAAAAAAGGTTCCTACCAATGTTCTAGTTGATAGAATTTATGAACTTAATAAAGATTTTGCTATTCAAAATAATGAGTTAGGATATTCTCTTGAGTATAGGCTCATGAAGTTCTGCCAAAAGAATGCTTATAATGATGAATTGGTTGTGCAATATAAAGGTCCCAAGGAGAAACCCATACCTCCCGAGATTGATCTTGGGGACTTCTATCCCATTAAATTTAGCCCTTTTGATTACTTTTGCTTGCCTCAAAGAAAACTTGTTGCTGAACATAGGGAATATGAAATGAGTTTTTGTGATCTATCTTATTATTATGGCAATACTTAGATCTATTCTCACTTTTATGCTTAGCTAGGGGAGTTAAACGATAGCGCTTGTTGGGAGGCAACCCAATTTTATTTTTGTTCCTTTATTTTCTTCTTCTGTTTAGTAATAAATAATTCATCTAGCCTCTGTTTAGATGTGGTTTTATGTTTTAATTAGTGTTTCTGCCAAGTAGAACCTATAGGATAACCTACGGTGATAGTTAATTTGATTCTGCTGACAAACAGAAACTTTTGCACACACGAGAATAATTTTAATAAATCACAGGATCGTGATTTTTAGGTAATTCTTTTTGCAGTAGATCAATAGAAAAATTTCACAGATTTCTTATTTTGGTAGGATTTTTAGAGTTCCAGAGGTGTTCAAAAGTTACAGATTTCTACAGACTGTTCTGTTTTTGACAGATTCTGTTTTTCGTGTGTTGTTTGCTTGTTTGATGTATCTATGGCTAGTATCGGGGGGTATGAACCATAGAGAAGTTGGAATACAGTAGGTTTAACACCAATATAAATAAAGAATGAGTTCATTACAGTACCTTAACTGGTGGTTTTGCTTTCTTGCACTAACAGAGCTTATGAGATTTCCTGTTAAGTTTTGTGTTCTGAAGTTTTCAAGTTTTGGGTAAAGATTTGATGGACTATGGAATAAGGAGTGGCAAGAGCCTAAGCTTGGGGATGCCCATGGCACCCCAAGATAATCCAAGGATAACCAAAAGCCTAAGCCTGGGGATGCCCCGGAAGGCATCCCCTCTTTCGTCTTCGTCTATCGGTAACTTTACTTGGAGCTATATTTTTATTCGCCACATGATATGTGTTTTGCTTGGAGCGTCTTGTATGATATGAGTCTTTGCTTTTTAGTTTACCACAATCATCCTTGCTGTACACACCTTTTGAGAGACACACACATGATTTGGAATTTATTAGAATACTCTATGTGCTTCACTTATATCTTTTGAGCTAGATAATTTTACTCTAATACTTCACTTATATCTTTTAGAGCACGGCGGTGGTTTTATTTTGTAGAAATTGTTGATCTCTCATGCTTAACTTATATTATTTTGAGAGTCTTTTAGAACATCATGGTATTTGCTATGGTTATAAAATTGGTCCTAGAATGATTGGCATCCAAGTTGGGTATAATAAAAACTATCATAGGAAGTGAATTGGATGCTATGATCAATTTGATGCTTGATAATTGTTTTGAGATATAGAGGTGATGATATTAGAGTCATGCTAGTTGGGTAATTGTGAATTTAAAGAATACTTGTGTTGAAGATGGCAAGTCCCGTAGCATGCACGTATGGTAAAAGTTGTGTAACAAATTTGTTGCAGGGATGCTCTTTTGATTGGCTTCCTTATGTGTGGAGGTCGGGCACGCGCGATGGTTAAACCCTACCAACCTCCCCCCCAGGAGCATGCGTAGTAGTACTTTGCTTCGAGGGCTAATAATTTTTTTGCAATAAGTATATGAGTTCTTTATGACTAATGTGAGTCCATGGATTATACACACTCTTACCCTTCCATCATTGCTAGCCTCTTCGGTACCGTGCATTGCCCTTTCTCACCTTGAGAGTTGGTGCAAACTTCGCCGGTGCATCCAAACCCCATGATACGATACGCTCTGTCACACATAAACCTCCTTATATCTTCCTCAAAATAGCCACCGTACCTACCTATTATGGCATTTCCATAGCCATTCCGAGATATATTGCCATGCAACTTTCCACCGTTTCGTTCATCATGACACGTTTCATCATTGTCATATTGCTTTTGCATTATCATGTAGTTGACATCGTATTTGTGGCAAAGCCACCTTCATAATTTTTCATCCATGTCGCTCTTGATTCATTACACATCCCGGTACACCACCGGAGGCATTCATATAGAGTCATATCTTGTTCTAGTATCGAGTTGTAATCAATGAGTCATAAATAAATAGAAGTGTGATGATCATCATTATTAGAGCATTGCCCCTTATAAAAAAAGAAAGGCCAAATAAAAAAGGCCAATAAAAAAAAAGAAAGGCCAAAAAAGGCCCAAAAAAAGAAAATAAAAAAGGGGACAATGTAACTATGTTTTTCCACACTTGTGCTTAAAAGTAGCACCATGTTCATAATATAGAGAGTCTCTTATGTTGTCACTTTCATATACTAGTGGGAATTTTTCATTATAGAACTTGGCTTGTATATTCCAACGATGGGCTTCCTCAAAATGCCCTAGGTCTTCGTGAGCAAGCAAGTTGGATGCACACCCGCTTAGTTTCTTTTGTTGAGCTTTCATACATTTATAGCTCTAGTGCATCCGTTGCATGGCAATCCCTACTCCTCATGTTGACATCAATTGATGGGCATCTCCATAGCCCGTTGATTAGCCTCGTCAATGTGAGACTTTCTCCTTTTTTTGTCTTCTCCACACAACCATCATGATAATATTCTATTCCACCCATAGTGCTATATCCATGCTCGCGCTCATGCATTGCGTGAGAGTTGAAAAAAGCTGAAGCACGTTAAAAAGTATGAACCAATTGCTTAGCTGAAACCGGGGTTGTGCATGATGGGAGTATTTTGTGTGATGAAAATGAAACATAGACTAACTATATGATTTTGTAGGGATGAACTTTCTTTAGCCATGTTATTTTGAGAAGATATGATTGCCTTGTTAGTATGCTTGAAGTATTACTATTTCTTATGTCAATATGAACTTTTATTTTGAATCATTTCTATCTGAACATTCATGCCACAATAAAGAAAATTACATTGAGAAGTATGCTAGGTAGCATTCCACATCAAAAATTCTGTTTTTATCATTTACCTACTCGAGCACGAGCAGGAATTAAGCTTGGGGATGCTTTATACGTCTCCAACATATCTATAATTTTTGATTGTTCCATGCTATTATATTACCCGTTTTGGATGTTTATGGGCTTTACTTTACACTTTTATATCATTTTTGGGACTAACATACTAACCGGAGGCCCAGCCCGAATTGCTGTTTTTTTGTCTATTTCAGTGTTTCGAAGAAAAGGAATATCAAACGGAGTCCAAACGGAATGTAACCTTTGGGAGTGATCTTTTTGGAACAAACGCAATCCAGGAGACTTGGAGTGGATGTCAAGAAGCAGCCGAGGCGGCCACGAGGCAGGAGGGCGCGCCCCCACCCTCGTGGGCCCCTCGTGACTCCCCTGACCTACCTCGTTCACCTATATATATATATATCCACGTACCCTGGAAACATCCAGGAGCACCACGAAAAACTATTTCCCCCGCCGCAACCTTCTGTATCCGCGAGATCCCATCTTGGAGCCTTCGTCGGTGCTCCGCTGGAGGGGGAATCGACCATGGAGGGCCTCTACATCATCTCCAGGGCCTCTCGGATGAGTTGTGAGTAGTTTACTACAGATCTTCGGGTCCATAGTTATTAGCTAGATGGCTTCTTCTCTCTCTTTGAATCTCAATACAAAGTTCTCCTCGATCTTCTTGGAGATCTATTCGATGTAACTCTTTTTGCGGTGTGTTTGTTGAGATCCGATGAGTTGTGGGTTTATGATCGAGTTTATCTATGAGAAATATTTGAATCTCCTCTAAATTCTTTTATGTATGATCGGTTATCTTTGCAAGTCTCTTCGAATTATCAGTTTGGTTTGGCCTACTAGATTGATCTTTCTTGCAATGGGAGAAGTGCTTAGCTTTGGGTTCAATCTTGTGGTGTCCTTTGCCAGTGACAGCAGGGGCAGCAAGGCACGTATTGTATTGTTGACATCGAGGATAAAAAGATGGGGTTTATATCATATTGCTTGAGTTTATCCCTCTACATCATGTCATCTTTCTTAATGCGTTACTCTATTCTTATGAACTTAATACTCTAGATGCAGGCAGGAGTCGGTCGATGTGTGGAGTAATAGTAGTAGATGCAGAATCGTTTCGATCTACTTGTTGTGGATGTGATGCATATATACATGATCATGCCTAGATATTCTCATAACTATGCACTTTTCTATCAATTGCTCGACAGTAATTTGTTCATCCACCGTAATACTTATGCTATCTTGAGAGAAGCCACTAGTGAAACCTATGGCCCCCGGGTCTATCTTTTATCTTGTAAGTTTCCCATCTATCTTTATTTGCAATCTTTACTTTCCAATCTATATCATAAAATACCAAAAATATTTATCTTATCTTATTATCTCTATCAGATCTCACTTTCGCAAGTTACCGTGAAGGGATTGACAACCCCTTTATCGCGTTGGTTGCGAGGTTCTTGTTTGTTTGTGTAGGTACGAGGTACTTCTGAGGAGCCTCCTACTGGATTGATACCTTGGTTCTCAAAAACCGAGGGAAATACTTACACTACTTTGCTGCATCACCCTTTCCTCTTCAAGAGAAAACCAACGCAGTGCTCAAGAGGTAGCAAGCGTCTTGATCTATCTCTATAGATCTTGATGCCCAATATGTAAGCAGCTGCACCAAGGTCTTTCATTGAAAAATTCTTATTCAAGTATCCTTTTATGCTATCCTGAAATTCTGTATTATTTCCAATCAACAATATGTCATCCACATATAATATTAGAAATGCTACAGAGCTCCCACTCACTTTCTTGTAAATACAGGCTTCTCCAAAAGTCTGTATAAAACCATATGCTTTGTTCACACTATCAAAGCGTATATTCCAACTCCAAGAGGCTTGCACCAGTCCATAAATGGATCGCTGGAGCTTGCACACTTTGTTAGCTCCTTTTGGATCGACAAAACCTTCTGGTTGCATCATATACAACTCTTCTTTAAGAAATCCATTAAGGAATGCAGTTTTGACATCCATTTGCCAAATTTCATAATCATAAAATGCAGCAATTGCTAACATGATTCGGACAGACTTAAGCATTGCTAAGGGTGAGAAGGTCTCATCATAGTCAACTCCTTGAACTTGTCAAAAACCTTCTGCAACAAGTCGAGCTTTGTAGACAGTAACATTACCGTCAGCGTCAGTCTTCTTCTTAAAGATCCATTTATTTTCTATGGCTTGCCGATCATCGGGCAAGTCCACCAAAGTCCACACTTTGTTCTCATACAAGGATCCCATCTCAGATTTCATGGCCTCAAGACATTTCTCGGAATCTGGGCTCATCATCGCTTCCTCATAGTTCATAGGTTCATCATGGTCTAGTAACATGACTTCCAGAACAGGATTACCATACCACTCTGGTGCGGACCGTACTCTGGATGACCTACGAGGTTCGGTAGTAACTTGATCTGAAGTTTCATGATCATCATCATTAGCTTCCTCACTAATTGGTGTAGGAATCATTGGAACTAATTTCTGTGATGAACTACATTCCAATTCAGGAGAAGGTACAATTACCTCATCAAGTTCTACTTTCCTCCCACTCACTTCTTTCGAGAGAAACTCCTTCTCTAGAAAGGATCCATTTTTAGCAACAAATACCTTGCCTTCGGATCTGTGATAGTAGGTGTACCCAATAGTTTCCTTTGGGTATCCTATGAAGACGCACTTCTCCGATTTGGGTTCGAGCTTATCAGGTTGAAGATTTTTCACATAAGCATCGCAACCCCAAACTTTAAGAAACGACAACTTGGGTTTCTTGCCAAACCACAATTCATATGGTGTCGTCTCAACGGATTTAGATGGTGCCCTATTTAACGTGAATGCAGTCATCTCTAAAGAATAACCCCAAAACGATAGCAGTAAATTAGTAAGAGACATCTAGATCGCACCATATCCAATAAAGGACGGTTATGATGTTCGGAGAAACCCTTATGCTGTGATGTTCCAAGTGGCGTGACTTGTGAAACTATTCCACATTGTTTCAAATGAAGACCAAACTCATAACTCAAATATTTGCCTCCATGATCAGATATAGAAACATTATTTTCTTGTTACGATGATTTTCCACTTCAATCTGAAATTCTTTGAACTTTTCAAATGTTTCACATTATGTTTCATTAAGTAGATATACCCATATCTGCTCAGATCATCTGTGAAGGTCAGAAAATAACGATACCCGCCACGAGCCTCAACACTCATTGGACCGCATACATCAGTATGTATTGTTTCCAATAAGTTAGTAGCTCGTTCCATGGTTCCGTAGAACAGAGTTTTAGTCATCTTGCCCATGAGGCATGGTTCACAAGCACCAAGTGATTCATAATCAAGTGATTCCAAAAGCCCATCAACATGGAGTTTCTTCACGTGCTTTACACCAATATGACCTAAATGACAGTGCACAAATAAGTTGCACTATCATTATCAACTTTGCATCTTTTGGATTCAATATTATGAACGTGTGTATCACCACAATCGAGATTCAACAAAAATAGACCACTCAACAAGGGTGCATGACCTGAAAAGATATTACTCATATAAATAGAACAACCATTATTCTCCGATTTAAATGAATAACCGTATCGCATCAAACAAGATCCAGATATAATGTTCATGCTCAACGCTGGCACCAAATAACAATTATTCAGGTCTAAAACTAATCGTGAGGGTAGATGTAGAGGTAGCGTGCCGACGGCGATCACATCGACCTTGGAACCATTTCCGACGTGCATCATCACCTCGTCCTTAGACAATCTTTGTTTAATCCGTAGCCCCTATTTCGAGTTGCAAATATGAGCAACAGAACCAGTATCAAATACCCAGGCGCTACTACGAGCATTAGTAAGGTACACATCAATGACTTGTATATCAAATATACCTTTCACTTTGCCATCCTTCTTATCCGCTAATTACTTGGGGCAGTTCCGCTTCCAGTGACCAGTCCTTTTGCAGTAGAAGCACTTAGTTTCAGGCTTAGGTCCAGACTTGGGCTTCTTCCCAGGAGTAGCAACTTTCTTGCTATTCTTCTTGAAGTTCCCCTTCTTCCCTTTGCCCTTTTTCTTGAAACTAGTGTTCTTGTTAACCATCAACACTTGATGCTCCTTCTTGATTTCTACCTCCGCAGCCTTTAGCATTGCGAAGAGCTCGGGAATCGTTTTCGTCATCCCTTGCATATTATAGTTCATCACGAAGCCTTTGTAGCTTGGTGGCAGTGATTGAAGAACTTTGTCAATGACACTATCATCAGGAAGATTAACTCCCAGCTGAGTCAAGTGGTTATGGTACCCAGACATTCTGAGTATGTGTTCACTGACAAAACTATTCTCCTACATTTTGCAGCTATAGAACTTGTTGGAGACTTCATATCTCTCAACTTAGGCATTTGCTTGAAATATTAACTTCAACTCTTGGAACATATCATATGCTCCATGACGTTCAAAATATCTTTGAAGTCCCGATTCTAAGCCGTAAAGCATGGCACACTAAACTATCGAGTAGTCATCAACTTTGCTCTGCCAGATGTTCATAACGTCCGCAGTTGCTCCTACAGCAGGCCTTGCACCTAGCTGTGCTTCCAGTACGTAATTCTTCTGTGTAGCAATGAGGATAATCCTCAAGTTACGGACCCAGCCCGTGTAATTGCTACCATCATCTTTCAACTTAGCTTTCTCTAGGAACACATTAAAATTAAAGGGAACAGTACCACGGGCCATTGATCTAAAACAATATTGATATGAAAAAAAACTATCAAGACTAAGTTCATGATAAATTAAAGTTCAATTAATCATATTACTAAAGAACTCCCACTTATATAGACATCCCTCTAGTCATCTAAATGATCACGTGATCCAAATCAACTAAACCATGTCCGATCATCACGTGAGATGGAGTAGTTTTCATTGGTGAACATCTCTATGTTGATCATATCTACTATATGATTCACGTTCGACCTTTTGGTCTCAGTGTTCTGTGGCCATATCTGCATATGCTAGGCTGGTCAAGTTTAACCCGAGTATTCTACACGTGCAAAACTAGCTTGCACCTGTTGTGTGTGAACATAGAGCTTATCACACCCAATCATCACGTGGTGTCTCGGCACGACGAACTGTAGCAATGATGCATACTCAGGGAGAACACTTATACCTTGAAATTTAGTGTGAGATCATCTTATAATGCTACCGTTGTACTATGCAAAATAAGATGCATAAAAGATAAACATCACATGCAATCAAAATATGTGACATGATACGGCCAACATCATCTTGTGCTCATGATCTCCATCACTGAAGCATCGTCATGATCTCCATCGTCACTGGCTTGAGACTTTGATCTCCATCGTAGCATCGTTGTCGTCTTGCCAAATATTGCCACTACGACTACCGCTACTGCTTAGTGATAAAGTAAAGCAATTATATGGTGATTGCATTTCATACAATACAACCATATGGCTCCTGCCAGTTGCCGATAACTCTGTTAAAAAACATGATCATCTCATACAACAATTTATATCACATCATGTCTTGACCATATCACATCACAACAAACCCTGCAAAAACAAGTTAGACGTCCTCTACTTTGTTGTTGCAAGTTTTATGTGGCTGGTACGGGCTTCTAGCAAGAACCGTTCTTACCTACGCATCAAAACCATAACGATTTTTCGTCAAATGTGCTGTTTTAACCTTCAACAAGGACCGGCCATAGTCAAACTCGATTCAACTAAAGTTGGAGAAACAGACACCCGCAGCCACCTGTGTGCAAAGCACGTTGGTAGAACCAGTCTCATGAATGCGGTCATGTAATGTCGGTCTGGGCCGCTCATCCAACAATACCGCCCAATCAAAGTAAGACGTTGGTGGTAAGCAGTATGACTATTATCGCCCACAACTCTTTGTGTTCTACTCATGCATATCATCTACGCATAGACCTGGCTCGGATGCCACTGTTGGGAACGTAGCATGCAATTTCAAAAAAATTCCTACGATCATGCAAGATCTATATAGGAGATGCATAGCAACGAGAGGGGGGGAGTGTGTCCACGTACCCTCGTAAACTGAAAGCGGAAGCATTAGTTAACGTAGTTGATGTAGTCGAACGTCTTCACGATCCAACTGATCCAAGTACCTAACGTACGGCACCTCCATTTTAGCACACGTTCAGCTCGATAACGTCCCTCGAACTCTTGATCCAGTAGAGGGTCGATGTAGAGTTCCGTCAGCACGACGATATGGCGACGGTGTTGATGATGTGATCCGCGCAGGGCTTTGCCTAAGCACTACGACGCTATGACTGAGGTGGTAAACTGTGGAGGGGGGGCACCGCACATGGCAAAGAACAATTTATGTCCTTTGGGGTGCCCTCCTACCCCCATATAAAGGAGGGAGGGAGTAGGCGGACGACCTAGAGGGGGCGCGCCAAGGAGGGAGTCCTACTAGGACTCCCAGTCCTAGTAGAATTCCCCTTCCTTTTTTGGAGTAGGAGAGGGGGGAAGGGAGAGAGAGGGAGAAGGAAAGGGGGGAGGGCACCCCCTCCCCTAGTCCAATTTGGTTTGGCTAGGGGGGGCGTGCGCCACCTCCTAGCCGCCGGCCTCCTCTTTCCACTAAGGCCCATGAAGGCCCAATACTCTACCGGGGGGTTCTGGTAACCTCCCGGTACTCCAAAACTTATTTGATACTTCCCGAAACCATTCCGGTATCTGAATATAACCTTCCAATATATCAATCTTTATGTCTCAACCATTTCGAGACTCATCGTCATGTCCGTGATCTCATCCAGGACTTCGAACAAACTTCGGTCATCAAAAACACATAACTCCGAAGACAAATCGTCATCGAACGTTAAGCATGCGGACCCTATGGGTTTGAGAACTATGTAGACATGATCGAGACACATCTACGATCAATAACCAATTGCAGAAATAACTAATAGCGGAACCTGGATGCTCATATTAGCTCCTACATACTATACGAAGATCTTTATTGGTCAGACCGCACAACAACGTACGTTGTTCCCTTTGTCATCGGTATGTTACTTGGCCGAGATTCGATCATCATACCTAGTTCAATCTCATTACCGGCAAGTCTTTTTACTCATTCCGTAATGCTTCATCCCATAACCAACTCATTAGTCACATTGCTTGCAAGGCTTATAGTGATGAGCATTACCGAGAGGGCCGAGAGATACCTCTCTGATACACGGAGTGACAAATCCTAATCTCGATCTATGCCAACCCAACAAACACCTTCGGAGATACCTGTAGAGCATCTTTATAATCACCCAGTTATGTTGTGATGTTTGATAGCACACAAGGTGTTCCTCCAGTATTTGGGAGTTGCATAATCTCATAGTCAGAGGAACATGTATAAGTCATGAAGAAAGCTGTAGCAATAAAACTGTAACGACCATAATGCTAAGCTAAGGGATGGGTCTTTTCCGCCACATCATTCTCTAATGATGTGATCTCATTCATCAAATGACAACACATGTCTATGGTTAGGAAACATAACTATCTTTGATTAATGAGCTAGTCAAGTAGAGACATACTAGGGACACTATGTATTGTCTATGTATTCACACATGTACTAAGTTTCCAGTTAATACAATTCTAGCATGAATAATAAACATTTATCATGATATAAGGAAATATAAATAACAACTTTATTATTGCCTCTATGGCATATTTCCTTCACCTTCATCAATGACAACTGCTTTGCCCTTCTCATCAGCTGAGGAAATAGTCCTTTTGAGGACTTCAATTGGGGGCAAATAGCTGAGATGATTTTGAAAGTCAGCTTTGTAATGAATTGAAGACCTTGATCTAATGAATTTCATAATCAAGGGAGTGTAGGGCTTCAACTCAAAAGGTGACAGAGCAGCATTGGACAAATTCCTCATGAAGAAATCATGGTAGTTGATAGGAATACGATGCATAATATTAAAGGGCAGATTCTTCATGATGCCAACAACTTCTTCTTCATCTGAGTTGTGGCCCTTGATTGGACTGATAGTTTTTGTCAATACTCGATAAACAGTCTTTGGCACGTAAAGTAATTCCTTCACGAGGAATGTGGTCCTTGGATCTTGGCCAGCCTTCAAAGGCTTCATCAGTACTTGCATCAAGTGATTTGAAAGTTCTGGTTCATCATATAGTTGAAGTGCACCTTCAGTGGGAGGACTGACTGGGATGGCATGAAGCAATTCAGAGGCCAGAGCTTTGTAGTGAGTATTTTCTGTCATCCAGTCAAGCACCCATGAATTCACATCTTGCACATTTCTAGTGAGGTGCAAAGTAGCATAGAATTGAAGAATAAGTTCTTCATTCCATTCACAGATCTCAGAACAGAAGTTCAGCAGGCCAGCATCATGAAGAACACCGAGGACAGGTTGAAATCAAGGGAGTGATTCCATGTCCACATGAGGAATTTGTTGATGCTCAAAAATCTTGTCCTTGTCAAATAAGATAGTGGAAGAAAAGTTCATTTAATTTGCTGTCCAGAAGCACTTGCATCGAAGTCCTGTAGAGTCATAAGGATTGAAATCCGTGAAGAAATGATGCTCAACAAAGAAATCATCAGCTTTGAATTTCTGCTTATTGGAATGAGGATTCTGTTCTTTGGGCTGAAGATTTACAGCTGAAATCTTCTCAGCCTCTTGATGCACAATTTCTGGAGCCACAGACTGAGGAATATTAACAGCCGTTTCTTCATCAGCAGTCTTGGCCTCCATTTCTTCAGCATTAGTAGCTGGAGCTTCTTCAGGAATAGAGTGAAGAGAAGCTTGATGTCCTCCAGAGCCCGTATGAATTTCTTCGAAATCAGCACCGGGGACTGAAGAATTTGCTGCAGAGGTGTTGTCAGAGGAGAATTGGGATGATGTTGTTCCCAATAATCATCATTTAGTACTAGTGTCATAGACCCAATGTCCACATCCTCATCTTCAGCATCAGTTTCTTCAACGCCTGCCTCTTCAGCTGTGAACTAAGGAATGGGCGATGATACCAGCATCGATGAAGGGATCGCATCCACTTCAATTTCTTCATCCAACTGCCCTGACGTATAAGCAGAGGGATTCTCTTCATCACTGTCATCCGGGATGACATATTCCTCACAAAGGGAATAATCTCCTTTGATGGCATGTTTGAGAGAGGAACATCATCAATCGGGTTGGCGAATGAACTTGTCAAAGTCTTCACTTTCTTGGGAGCTGAAGACTCTGAGTTTGCAGATGCTTTCTTTTTCTTCACAGCTGCCCTCTCCGTAGTCTTTGTTTTCTTTGCTTCTGATGCAGAAGGAAGGTTGATGCTTTTCATCTGTGATGACTTTGCAGGAGGAGAAGATGAAAGAGGCACAATTTCTTCAGGCACAACTAATGCAGTTGCCCTGGTAGGTTTAGTTTCTTCAGGCACAACATTAGATTCTTCAGCTGGTCTGGGTTGTTCTTCAGGCGCAACATTGATGGTTGCCCTGGCAGTTTCATTAGGAGATGGGATTTCTTCAGCAGCCCTCGCACTCTCAGTTTCTTCAACAGTCTGATTTTCATCAGTTGTGCTGGCATTTTCTTCAATGGGCTGAGCAGATGCCTCACCTTGAGGAGTTTCTTGTTGCGATGCAGCAGCAACATTGGTTTTGAAACCCTTCGTTAGTTTGACAAATCTGACTTTGGCGCCTAGCCAATCTGCACGGTATGTGATGACCCACAAGTAGATGGGGTCAATTGTAGCCTTTTCGATAAGTAAGAGTGTTGAACCCAACGAGGAGCAGAAGGAAATGACAAGTGGTTTTCAGCAAGGTAAGGTCTGCAAGTGCTAAAATTGTAAGTAGCAGAGTAGCTTGATAGCAAGATAATTTTTAATGAGCAAGTAACGATAGTGGTAAAAAAGTGCAGCAAGGTATCCCAATCCTTTTGAGGCAAAGGACAGGCCAAAACAGTCTCTTATGATAAGCAAAGTGTTCTTGAGGGTACACGGAATTTCATCTAGTCACTTCCATGATATTGGCTTAATTCCTGTTCGCTACTTTGATAATTTGGTATGTGGGTGGATCAGTGCTTAGGTGCTATTCTTACTTGAACAAACCTCCTACTAATGATTAACCCTCTCGCAAGCATCCGCAACTAGGAGAAAAGTATTAAGAATAAATTCTAACCATAGCATTAAACTTTTGGATCCAATCGGTCCCATCCGGAATAACGCATAAACGAGGGTTTAAGCTTCTGTCACTCTCGCAACCCATCATCTAATAACTACTCCACAATGCATTCCCTTGGGCCCAAATATGGTGAAGTGTCATGTAGTCGACATTCACATGACACCACTAAGGGAATCAGAACATACATATCATCAAAATATCGAACACAAATCAAGTTCACATGATTACTTGCAACATGATTTCTCCCGTGAACTCAAGAACCAAAGCAACTACTCACAAATGATAATCATGCTCAAGATAAAAGGGGTATTAAATATCATAATGGATCTGAACATATAATCTTCCACCAAATAAACCATATAGTAATCAACTACAAGATGTAATCAACACTACTAGTCACCCACAAGCACCAATCTATAGTTCCAGTACAAAGATTGAACACAAGAGATGAACTAGGGTTTGAGAGGAGTTGGTGCTGTTGAAGATGTTGATGAAGATAGACCTCCCAAGATGGGAGAGTGTTGGTGATTATGATGACGCTGATTTCCCCCTTCGGGAGGGAAGTTCCCCCGGCAGAATCGCTCCACCGAAGGGCAAAAGTGCTCCTGCCCAGGTTCCACCTCGAGACGGCGGCGCTTCATCCCGAAAGTCCTCTCATTATTTTTTCTAGGTCAAAATGACTTATATACTAGAAAGAGGGGCACTGGAGGTGGGCCTGGGTGAGCACAACCCACCTGGTGGGCCCCCTTTGGTACTTATTTGCTCCAATATTCCTCATGTATTCCCTAAAAATTCCTCGTATGGTTTCGGCTCATTTGGAGTTGTGCATGATAGGTAGCCCGAAGTAGCTTTTTAGGACCAGATTTCCAGCTGCCAGAATTCTCCCACTTTGTGTATACCTTGCATATTATGAGAGAAAATGCATTAGAATTACTCCAAAAAGCATTATTATAAAATAAAACAACATAAATAACAGTAGGTAAACATGATGCAAAATGGACGTATCAACTCCCCCAAGCTTTGACCTTGCTTGTCCTCAAGCGAATGCCAAAATCGAAAAACGTGTCCACATGCTTAGAGAGAGAGGTGTCAATAAAATCAAAAAGACGGACATATCAACATCATCTAACTTATTATAACATCAACAAAATTTAACATAAAACTTTTATCATAGATCTTTTACCATAGACTTCTCATGAACAAGTGACAATTCATCACAACATTGAAGTATAAAGCATAAACTCTATTGCAAACCAACAAACTATGTTCTGGGTCAACTTTGCAACTATAATTCATCATCTTTTTAGGAAGGGTCACGTATTGGAGCCTCTAGGCAGGTCCACATACTCAACCATCATTTAGTCTTCTATGATTGCTAACACTCACCGCGTACACATGAGCAAAATGTTTCAACCGGACACATAGAAAGATAGGGGCTTATAGCTTCGCCTCCCAACGCGTTCACCTCAAGGATGATGTCAACAATAGTAACTCATGCTACCCATATTCAACTAGATATATGTGCCTAGATCTTTCCTCACCACATGATGCTTGCCAAAGGAGAAATAAAAAGGAATAGAGAGAAGAACTTTGACTCTTGCATGAAATTAAATACATGAAAGTAAAATATAGGCCCTTCGCAGAGGGAAGCAGAGGTTGCCATGCGCTTTTTGATTGTATGCTCAACCCCTTAGTGCAAGAGAACGTCACGTTATATTGCCCCTTGTGATGACAACCTTTATTATGCAGTATGTCGCTTTTATTCTTCTCCATCACAAGTTCATACAACGCTCAATTTTCCCTTACACTAAATAATCTTACACTTTTAGAAGCAATTTTATTGCCTTTTTGCACCGATGACAACTTATTTGAAGGATCTTGTTCAATCCATATGTAGGTATGGTGGACTCTCAAACAAGATTTGGGTTTAAGGGTTTTGGATGCACAAGTAGTATCTCTACTTAGTGTGGATTTTTTGCCTAGCAAAGATAGGGGCAAGCACCACATGTTGAAGGATCTTTGACAATATAACTTCTATGTGAATATGAACAAACATAACTCATTACGTTGTCTTCCTTGTCCAACGTCAACAATTTTGGCATATAATATTTTGATGAGTGCTCACAATCACAAAAGATTTCCAGGATAATGTATTTGCATGTGAATCTTCTCTTCCCTTATTAATTCTTTCATGAGTTGCATCATTGACCAATGCTGTGTTTGTCAATCTACAATAAAATTTTCTACTTATACTTTTCCTTGTGTAATGTCATCACTTACCATAAGATTAGCATATGATCTTTTTCATTTATTTCCCTTCTTTTTATTGAAACAAGAAAGTAAAGAAAGCAAAACTCAAACTAAACTTTAGTATATATCTCACACACGATTACAAAGATAGATCACTATGCAAACTCTCGAAAAGAAGGGATCGAACCAAACTTTTATTCATATAAAGCAAAATATAACTATGGACCGAACTAAGAAAAGTAAAGGCAAAAGATAGTGGAGATGATACGATACCGGGGCACGTCCCCAAAGCTTGGCGAAAGCTAAGGAGAGTGCCCATACCCGATACTCAATTTTCTTTTGGTGATGAAGAAGGAGGTTGTGGCGATGAAGTAGTAGCGAGCTTGTCCTCAGGTTTCGACGGTAGAGGCTCACCATCATAAGAGGAAGAATGAGTCTCTCGGATCCTGCAACTGGCAGCCAAACTCACCTTTAAACCTTGCCTCATATTCAAAGACTTGGCTTTGAAGGTCGTGGATCTGGCTATGGAGGAAGTTGATTTGCTCGTTGAGGGAGAAGACGATGTCCTTCATGGACTTTCCATCCACCTTGAGATCACGGGTGTAGTCCGCGATCATGAGATGATTGGCATTGAGTCCACGTTCCACCATCCCCTTGCAGCGGAAGACTTCCTGCTCCATAGCTTCAAGCCCGGCCTCCACAGATCCAGTCCCCTTGGGTCCTTGCATATCGCGGATGTGCATCACCCCATCACGCATGTAGATAGCTTAAAATGAATCCTTATGCTAAGTACATGAAAGATATAGTTACAAATAAAAGAAAGATACCGGAAGCTGAAATTTCCACCATGCTTGCCAGTTATACCTTTAAGGGTGGAGTACCAAGGGAACTAGGAGATCTAGGAGTACCAACTATACCATGCTCCATGATACGCCTCCAACGTATCTACTTTTCCAAACACTTTTTCCCATGTTTTGGACTCTAACTTGCATGATTTGAATGAAACTAACCCGGACTGACGCTGTTTTCAGCAGAACTGCCATGATGTTGTTTTATGTGTAGAAAGCAAAAGTTCTCGGAATGTCCTAAAAATCCACGGAGGCACTTTTTGGAAAATATAAAAAATATTGGCAAAAGAATCAAGACCAGGGGGCCCACACCCTATCCACGAGGGTGGGGGGCGTGCCCCCTCCCCCTGGGCGCGCCCCCCTGTCTCGTGGGCCCCCTGGACCTCCACCGACCTCAACTCCAACTCCATATATTCACGTTCGGGGAGAAAAAAATTAGGGAGAAAGTTTCGTCGCGTTTTACGATACGGAGCCGCCGCGAAGCCCTAATCTCTCTCGGGAGGGCTGGTCTGGAGTCCGTTCGAGGCTCCGGAGAGGGGGATTCATCGCCATCGTCATCATCAACCGTCCTCCATCACCAATTTCATGATGCTCACTGCTGTGCGTGAGTAATTCCATCGTAGGCTTGCTGGACGGTGATGGGTTGGATGAGATTTACCGTGTAATCAAGTTAGTTTTGTTAGGGTTTGATCCCTAGTATCCACTATGTTCTGAGATTGATGTTGCTATGACTTTGCTATGCTTAATGCTTGTCACTAGGGCCCGAGTGCCATGATTTCAGATCTGAACCTATTATGTTTTCATGAATATATGTGTGTTCTTGATCCTATCTTGCAAGTCTATAGTCACCTATTATGTGTTATGATCCGACAACCCCGAAGTGACAATAATCTGGATACTTCTCGGTGATGACCATAGTTTGAGGAGTTGATGTATTCACTATGTGCTAATGCTTTGTTCCGGTTTCTATTAAAAGGAGGCCTTAATATCCCTTAGTTTCCGTTAGGACCCCGCTGCCACGGGAGGGTAGGACAAAAGATGTCATGCAAGTTCTTTTCCATAAGCACGTATGACTATTTACGGAATACATGCCTACATTACATTGATGAACTAGAGCTAGTTCTGTGTCACCCTATGTTATAGCTATTACATGAGGAATCGCATCTGGCATAATTATCCATCACTGATCCATTGCCTATGAGCTTTTCACATCTTGTGTTTCGCTTATTTACTTTTCTGTTGCTACTGTTACAATCACTACAAAACCCAAAAATATTACTTTTGCTACCGTTACCTTTATTATCATATTACTTTGCTACTAAATACTTCGCTGCAGATACTAAGTTATCCAGGTGTGGTTGAATTAACAACTCAACTGCTAATACTCAAGAATATTCTTTGGCTCCCCTTGTGTCGAATCAATAAATTTGGGTTGAATACTTTACCCTCGAAAGTTGTTGCGATCCCTACACTTGTGGGTTATCAAGACTAATTTCTGGCGCTGTTGCCGGGGAGCATAGCTCTATTCTCTGAGTCACTTGGGATTTATATCTGTTGATCACTATGAAGAACTTGAAAGACGACAGAACTACGATTTTTCCCTCAACTACGAGGGGAGGTAAGGAACTGCCATCTAGCTCTGCACTAGATTCTCCTTCTGTTTTGAGTAAGCTTGCGACACCTAAACCTGCTACTTCTATGAATTCTAATATGTCACATGTTATTGATGATGCCACTTCTGCTATGCATGATACTTATGATGAAACTACTTCTGTGCGTGATACTACTTTGCCATTAGGTGAATTTCTTGATGAACAACTTGCTAGAGTTAGGGGGAATGAAATTATTGAAGATGCTATTATTGATGATAGTGATGATGAAAATTCTCCCAATGATTATGAATTGCCTGTTGTTCCTGAGGGTTATGTTATGAATGAAGAAGCTCCTAGAGCTATCTTTGCTTGCAATGATGGATATGATCTTAAGAAATTATTAGCTAAATGGAAGCAGCAGTCTCTTAATGCTAGAAAGAAACCTGACCCTGCTTTTGCTACTTCACCTATTTGTGTTACTGATAAGGATTATGAATTCTCTGTTGATCCTGAGATTATTACTTTAGTTGAATCTGATCCTTTTTATGGCCTTGAATCTGAAACTGTTGTGGCACATCTTACCAAGTTGAATGATATAGCCACCCTGTTTACTCATGATGATAAATCTCGCTATTATTATATCCTTAAGATATTCCCGTTCTCGTTAAAGGGTGATGCTAAGACTTGGTATAATTCTCTTGCTCCTGGTTGTGTGCGTAGTCCCCAGGATATGATTTATTACTTCTCTGCTAAATATTTCCCTGCTCATAAGAAACAAGCTGCCTTGCGGGAAATATATAATTTTGTGCAAATCAAAGAAGAGAGTCTCCAACAAGCTTGGGGGAGGCTTCTCCGATTACTTAATGCTTTGCCTGATCATCCTCTTAAGAAAAATGAAATACTTGATATCGTTTATAATGAACTAACCGATGCTTCCAAGGACTACTTGGATAGTTGTGCTGGTTGTGTTTTCAGGGAAAGAACAGTCGACGAAGCTGGATTACTATTGAATAATATGTTGACTAATGAAAATAATTGGACTCTTCCCGAGCCAATTCCTGAGGCAATTCCTGAACCAATTGAGCCAACTCCTGAGCCTATTCCTAAACCCACTCCGAAGAAGAGAGGTGTTTTATTTCTCAGTCCTGAAGATATGCAAGAGGCAAAGAAATCAATGAAAGAAAAAGGTACTAAAGCAGAAGATGTTAAGAATTTACCTCCTATTGAAGAAACACATGGTCTTAATATACCGCCTGTTGAAGAACTACATTGTCTTGATAACCCGACACATGTAGTAAAGGTAAATTCTCTCTATAGATATGATAAAGTTGAAATCCCCTTTACTAAATTTCATAGCCCTTTCTTAGATGAATTTGATGACTTTATGGCTAGACAAGAAAGCTCTAGTGCTTATGTTGGTAGAGAGTTAAAGAATAATGCTTTCGAGATAGGACATGTGAGTGATAATATGGCTAGAGTTAAAGGTGAACTCAAACTCATTAGCAAATATACTTCTATGGTTGCTACTCAAGCTGAGAAAGTACTTAAAGCTCAAAATGATTTGCTTGATGAATTAAATAATAAAAATGACTTTGCTGTTAGAGTGGCTACTAGAACTGGGAGAATGACTAAGGAACCTTTGTATCCTGAAGGCCACCCTAAGAGAATCAAGCAAGATTCACAAAGAAATAATTTAGAGGCACCTAGTTCTTCTAAAAAGAAGAAAAATAAAAACGATAGGACTTTGCATGCTTCTAGTGAACCTACTGTAGACACACCTGAGAATCCCTATGATATTTCTATCTCTGATGCTGAAACACAATCAGGTTATGAACATGAACCTAGTGATAATGTCAATGATAATGTTCATGTTGATGCTCAACCTAGCAAAAACAATGAAGTAGAGATTGAACTTGCTGTTGATCTTGATAACCCACAATCAAAGAATCAACGTTATGATAAGAGAGATTTTGTTGCTAGGAAGCACGGTAGATAAAGAGAACCATGGGTTCAGATACCCATGCCCTTTCCTTCTAAACCATCCAAGACAAAGGATGATGAGGATTTTGAGCGCTTTGCTGAAATGATTAGACCCATTTTCTTACGTATGCGCTTAACTGATATGCTTAAGGTAAATCCTTATGCTAAGTATATGAAGGATATCATCACAAATAAAAGAAAGATACCAGAAGTTGAAATTTCCACCATGCTTGCTAATTACACTTTTAAGGGTGGAATACCAAAGAAACTCAGAGATCCGGGTGTACCAACTATACCATGCTCCATTAAAAGAAATTATGTTAGAACTGCTTTATGTGATCTTGGAGCCGGTGTTAGTGTTATGCCTCTCTCTTTATATCGTAGACTTGAATTGAATAAGTCGACACCCACTGAAATATCTTTGCAAATGGCTGATAAATCAACTGCTATACCTGTCGGTATTTGTGAGGATGTGCCTGTTGTGGTTGCAAATGTCACTATCTTAACGGACTTTGTTATTATTGATATTCCCGAGGACGATAGTATGTCGATTATCCTTGGTAGACCTTTTTTGAATACTGCAGGGGCTGTTATTGATTGCAACAAAGGCAATGTCACTTTTCATGTTAATAGTAATGAGCATACGGTACACTTTCCAAGGAAACAATCTCAAGTTCATAGCATCAATTCTATTGGAAAAGTTCCAACTATCATTATTGGAGGTTTTGAATTTCCTCTCCCTATTGTCAAGAAAAAGTATGATATTCTTATTGTTGGGGATTTTCATATCCCCATTGAGGTAACTTAGTGTTATTCGAAATTTCTCCGGTTCCGTGTTATTCAGAATGAGTTTGCTAACAGGACTTGATCAACCTTGTTAGTGGATTCATTTTGATGATCATGAGATGGATGAAACTAGAAGGCACAACCTTCTGTACCCACTTTTTAGTTTCTGTTATTTAGATTAAATAAAGCAAAAATAGTATTATCTGTCTATTTTCTGATTATTCGTGCAATAAAAAAATATCCCGGAAATAAAAGTGCTCCGAATGCCCTGCAAATTTAGTATGATTTCTTATGGAATATTTGAGGATGTTAGGCACTGAAATCACTGCAGGAGGGGCAAGCACCAGGCCACGAGAGTGGAGGGCGCGCCCACCTCACCTGGGCGCGCCCCCTGTCTCGTGGGCCCCTGGTGGCCCCCCTCCACTTATGCCAGCACCCACACACTTCATCTTCTACCCGAAAAATCCCCATCCAGCTCAAGCACGAGTTCTAGCCTATTTTGCTGCGATTTTCGATCTCCTTGCTCAAAGCTCCATTCAGAAAACTGCTTTGGGAGATTGTTGCTTGGTATGTGACTCCTCCATTGGTCCAATTAGTTTTTGTTCTAGTGCTTTATTCATTGCAAATTTTTGCTGTAGAGGTGACCATGTTCTTGAGCTTGCATGTTGAATTTATGAGGTCTCAAGCAATTCTAATGCATGATATAGGCTCTAGGCACTTGTAGGAGTAGTTGCTACCAATCTTGTTTAGTTTTATTCACTTTTATTTTGAAGTTACTAAAATTTCAGAAATTTTCAGAAAATTTTAAGGAAACTTTTGAGGGGCTCTTTTAGCCAGGGCTCTTAGAAAAAACAAGCTAAAGAGAAGGAAAAAGCCAAGTATAATCTTCCTCGCTTAGCGGAAGTACGGTCGTGTGAATGGACATGCGATGATTTCTTGAAAGAAGCTGGAATTCATGAAGATTTTTATTCTTTTATCGAGAATGCAGGCCTCACTAGTTTCCTCCACGACCGGATCGTTCAGTATCTCTTACTCACCAATACTTTCGTGCAATTTTTTTATTATTATCCTAAGAAGTCACCGCCTTCTGTATCATTTCACTTATATGATGAATTCAGAGAAATGTCTTTACATAATTTTTGGCGGTATGTAGGATACCTTATGAAGGAGAATTAGAGGAACCCCATCGTAAAGATGTGGATGGCTTTGTTAACACTATAGCTGTAGAGGAGCCAAAGAAGGGTCCCGAGGCGAAAATCTCTAGCATACACTTTCCTGTTTTACGCTACTTTGCCATATTTGCTAGTAGATGCTTCATTGGTCGTGGAAATACTGGAAACTTTAGTGTTCTTGATATTATCATTCTTCAACATGCCTTGCTTGGAGATAATAGTTTTAGTATGGGTGCCGTCATTGCTAAACGGCTAGGCCTGAATCGTACAAAAGGCCCCATATTTGGAGGTATCTATGCTTCACGTCTTGCTAGACATTTTCAGATACCTATTAGGCACCATGAGAAAGAGGAGACAAAATTGCCTCCTCACATTTTAGATTACAAGAGCATGGTAGCCCATAAGTTTATCATTGGCAACGAAGAAAGGATGCTCTTGTATAACCTTAGATTTAATAAGAAACACAATGAGACTATTATTTTGCCTGCACCTCTGTTGTTTGATTTGACTGCAGATAATTTTCTTGTCACATCGGAAGCGGTGTACGCTCATCCAGTCCAAGCATCCACTCCAGAACCTGAACTGGACCCTTATCGTGCATCATCTTTCCAGTGGGATCCGGAGATGACCAGCCAGTGGTATCCTGATTACACCTCCCAGTACACTGGGGAGAGTAGCAGCGGTCCTTGGTATTAGACCAACTTAGGCCAAAAGCCTAAGCTTGGGGGAGTACGTATTTCTCACCGACTTTACATTCATGTTCACACACTAGTCGTCGGTGCTCATACTCTTTCATTGTATTATCCACATTAGTTTAATTTTCTTTTTCACCTTCTTCTTGTGTGTTTGATAAACCTTAAGAAAAAACAAAAAAAAGTTAGCTTAATTTCCATGCTTGTAGTACAAATTAAAATGAAAACCCAAAAAGATTTCTCGTTCTTCTTCTTACTAGTTGGGAGCTTTCCTAGTAAATAGTTTTCTTTTCTTTCCTTTCCTTTGGGGGTCAAGAAGATCATATTAAAAATGTTTAGTGGCTCTCATATGCATGATTGTTTATTTAACTTAGAGCCCATATTATCTTGTCTTCTCTTTTGATTTGAATGCTTGCAGATTCCAGATTAGTCCAATGCACGTGCACTATTATTATTATACACATCGTTTGGTCGTGTAAGTGAAAGGCAATAATGATGATATATGATGGACTTATTGAGATGAGAAAAGCTGGTATGAACTCAACCTCTCTTATTTTTGTAAATATGATGAGTTCATCATTTCTGATTCAGCTTATTATGTAGTAAACATATTTGCAATGACATTTAGAGATTATAGTTGCTTGTTCCATGCTTGATTAGCTATGAGCTATAATGGTTTACCTTGCGTGCCAACATGCTATTAGAATGATTATGATGTGGTATGATGGGATGGTATCCTCCTTTGAATGAATTGAGTGACTCGACTTAGCACATGTTCACACATGTAGTTGAAACAAATCAACATAGCGCTCATGATATTTATGTTCATGGTAGATTATACCCTACTCATGCTTGTATTCAGTGTGAATTAATTTTAATGCATGTTTATGACTGTTGTTGCTCTCTCAGTTGGTCGCTTCCCAGTCTTTTGCTAGCCTTCACCTGTACTAAGCGGGAATACTGCTTGTGCATCCAAACTCCTTAAACCCCAAAGTTGTTCCATATGAGTCCACCATACCTTCCTATATGCGGTATTTACTTGCCGTTCCAAGTAAATTTGTATGTGCCAAACTCCAAACCTTCAAATGAAATTCTGTTTTGTATGCTCGAGCAGCTCATGTTTCAACTAGGGCTGCCTATATCTTCCATGCTAGGTGGGTTATTCTCAAGAGGAGTGGACTCCGCTCCTCATTCACGAGAAAGGGCCGGTAACCCGGATGCCCAGTCCCATGATCCAAAAAGATCAAAGCAAATCAATATAATTAAACAAAAGTCCCCCAGGGCTGTTGTTAGTTGGAGGCACTCGTTGTTTCGAGCAAGCCATGGATTGATGTTTGTTGGTGGTTTGTGGAGTATAAACCTTTACCATTCTGTTTAGGAACTGCCTATAATGCATGTAGTATGGAAGATACAGCCATCTCATAGTTGTTGCGTTGACAGTGAAAGTATGCCGCTCAAAATATTATTCAATCTCTATTTTAAAATCGAACTCTGGCACCTCTACAAATCCCTGCTTCCCTCTGCGAAGGGCCTATCTATTTACTTTTATGTTGAGTCATCACCCTCTTATTAAAAAGCACCCGCTGGAGAGCACACTGTCATTTACATTCATTATTGTTGGTTTATATTGGGTATGACTTGACTGGATCTCTTTTACCATGAATTACAATGTTTAGTCAGTCCTTGATCTTTAAAGGTGCTCTGCATTTATGTTTTGCGGCCTCAGAAAGGGCTAGCGAGATACCATTTTGTTATATCATGTTATGATTGTTTTGAGAAAGTGTTGTCATCTGAGTTTTATTATTATGGCTCGCTAGCTGATTATGCTATTGATATGAGTAATTGTGAGACCTAAGTGTTATTGTGAGTATAGCTAGTTCATAATATTTGCCGAAACCTGAATGATGGCTTTGTATGTTTACAACAACAAGAGCAAACAGAGTTTGTAAAAGTTTTTCTTTATCACTTTCAGTTTATCAACTGAATTGCTTGAGAACAAGCAAAGGTTTAAGCTTGGGGGAGTTGATACGTCTCCAACGTATCTACTTTTCCAAACAGTTTTGCCCTTGTTTTGGACTCTAACTTGCATGATTTGAATGAAACTAGCCCGGACTAACGCTGTTTTCAGTAGAACTGCCACGATGTTTCTTTATGTGTAGAAAGCAAAAGTTCTCGGAATGTCCTAAAAATCCACAGAGGCACTTTTTGGAAAATATAAAAAGTACTGGCGAAAGAATCAAGACCAGGGGGCCCACACCCTGTCCACGAGGGTTGGGGTGCGCGCCCTCCCCTGGGCGCGCCCCCTATCTCGTGGGCCCCCTGGACCTCCACCGACCTCAACTCCAACTCCATATATTCATGTTCGTGGAGAAAAAAACCAGGGAGAAAGTTTCATCGCGTTTTACGATACGAAGTCGCCGCCAAGCCCTAATCTCTCTCGGGAGGGCTGATCTGGAGTTCGTTCGGGGCTCTAGAGAGGGGGATTCGTCGCCGTCGTCATCATCAACCATCCTCCATCACCAATTTCATGATGCTCACTGCCGTGCGTGAGTAATTCCATCATAGGCTTGCTGGATGGTGATGGGTTGGATGAGATTTACCATGTAATCATGTTAGTTTTGTTAGGGTTTGATCCCTAGTATCCACTATATATGTTCTGAGATTGATGTTGCTATGACTTTGCTATGCTTAATGCTTGTCACTAGGGCCCGAGTGCCATGATTTCAGATCTAAACCTATTATGTTTTCATGAATATATGTGTGTTCTTGATCCTATCTTGCAAGTCTATAGTCACCTATTATGTGTTATGATCCGACAACCCCGAAGTGACAATAATCGGTATACTTCTCGGTGATGACCATAGTTTGAGGAGTTCATGTATTCACTATGTGCTAATGCTTTGTTCCGGTTTTCTATTAAAAGGAGGCCCTAATATCCCTTAGTTTCTGTTAGGACCCCGCTGCCATGGGAGGGTAGGACAAAAGATGTCATGCAAGTTCTTTTCCATAAGCACGTATGACTATTTACGGAATACATGCCTACATTACATTGATGAACTGGAGCTAGTTCTGTGTCACCCTATATTTTAGCTATTACATGAGGAATCGCATCCAGCATAATTATCCATCACTGATCCATTGCCTATGAGCTTTTCACATCTTGTGTTTCGCTTATTTACTTTTCTGTTGCTACTGTTACAGTCACTACAAAACCCAAAAATATTACTTTTTCTACCGTTACCTTTATTATCATATTACTTTGCTACTAAATACTTTGCTGCAGATACTAAGTTATCTAGGTGTGGTTGAATTGACAACTCAACTGCTAATACTCAAGAATATTCTTTGGCTCCCCTTGTGTCGAATCAATAAATTTGGGTTGAATACTTTACCCTCGAAAGCTGTTTTGATCCCCTACACTTGTGGCTTATCACTCCATTAAAAGAAACTATGTTAAAACTGCTTTATGTGATCTTGGAGCCGGTGTTAGTGTTATGACTATGTCTTTATATCGTAGACTTGATTTGAATAAGTTGACACCTACTGAAATCTCTTTGCAAATGGCCGATAAATCAACTGCTATCCCCGTCGGTATTTGTGAGGATGTGCCTGTTGTGGTTGCAAATGTTACTATTTTAATGGACTGTGTTATTCTTGATATTCCCAAAGACGATGGTATGTCGATCATCCTTGGTAGATCCTTCTTGAATACTGTAGGGGCTGTTATTGATTGCAACAAAGGTAGTGTCACTTTTCATGTCAATGGTAATGAGCATACGGTACACTTTCTGAAGAAACAACCTAGTATCAATTCTATTGGAAAAATCTCAACTATTACTATTGGAGGTTTTGAATTCCCTCTTCCTACTGTCAAAAGGAAATATGATATTCTTATTGTTGGGGACATGCATATCCCCGTCGAGGTAACCTAGTGTTATTCGAAAATTCTTCGGTTTCATGTTATTCGGAAGAAGTTAGTTAACAAGACTTGATCAACCTTGTTAGTGGATTCCTTTTGATGAGCATGAGATGGATGAAGTTAGAAAGCACAACCTTCTATACCCACCTTTTACTTTTTTTTATTTAGAATAAATAAAGCAAAAATAGTATTTTCTGTCTGTTTTCTGAATTATCCTTAGAATAAAAAATATCTCGAAAATAAAAGTTCTCCAAATGCCCTGGAAATTGAGTATGATTTTTGTTGAATATTTAAGATTTTCTGGCACTTAGAACACACCTGGGGGACCCACCATCTGGTCACAAGGGTGGAGGGCCCCACGTGGACCCCCTCCACTTATTCCAGCACCCACACACTTCGTCTTCCTTCAGAAAAAAGCATCCTGTAGCTCCCGTGTTCTAGCTCGTTTTGCTGCCATTTTGGATCTCCTTGCTGAAAGCTCCATTCACAAAACTGCTTTGGGGGATTGTTCTTTGGTATGTGACTCCTCCAATGGTCCAATTAGTTTTTGTTCTAGTGCTTTATTGATTGCAAAATTTTGCTGCTGAGGTGACCCTGTTCTTGAGCTTGAATGTCAAATTTATATGGTCCAAAGTAGTTTTAATGCATGATGTAGCCTCTAGGCACTTGCGGGAGTAGTTGCTATCAATCTTGTTGAGTTTGGTTCACTTTTATTTTGAGTCACTAAAAATTTTAGAAATTTTTTAGAGAAGAAAATGATGAAGAGATTGTTGAGGGGCTCCTCGAGCCGAAGCTCGAAGGACAAGCAGAATGAAGAGAATAAAAAGCCCAAATACAATCTTCCTCGCACTACGGAGGTTCGGCCATGTGAATGGCCTTGTGATGCATTCTTGAGAGCCGCCGGAATTTACGATGACTTTTATTATTTGGCTGAAAATGCAGGACTCACCGACTTCCTTCACGACCAGTGTGAACAGTATCTCCTACTCACTAATATTTTTGTGCAAAACTTTTATTTCCATGCTAGAAGATCACCACCTTCAGTGGAGTTTTATTTATATGATGAGTTTAAGGAGATGTCACGCTATGATTTTTGTGTGGTTTGCAAGTTGCTCTTTGAGGGCAGCATCGAGGAACCACATCCTAGTGATGTGGATGAATTTATTGATAGAATTGCTGTAGGGGAAACGAGAAAAGTTTCAGATGCAAGGACTACTAGTGTACATTTTCCTGTTCTATGTTACTTTGCAATATTTGCTAGTAGATGCTTAATTGGTCGCGGGAACAGTGGGAACCTTAGTGCTCCTGACCTTGCTATTTTGCGCCATGCTTTATTTCGTGATACAACTTTCAGTTTAGGCGCTATTGTTGCTAAATGGTTAAGTCTGAACCATTCAAAGGGCCCCATCTTTGGAGGTATCTTTGCTTCACGCCTTGCTAAACACTTTGAGATCCCTATTAGGCATCATGAGAAAGAGGAGAAGTTGTTGCCCACTATTTTGCTAGATTATAAGAGTATGGTAGCACATGACTTTATTGTTAAAAATAAGAAGAAGATACTTAAGTATAACTTGATATTTGCTAAAATTAAGTGTGAGACTATTATCTTGCCTGCACCCTCTTTGTTTAATATACATTCATGCATGTACCTCATCCTGCCCGAGGACATCTATGCATACTAGGAGCTGACACGAGTCCCAGAGCCTGAGCCAGAGCTAGCACTTGACCCATATCGAGAGTCTGTTTATCAGTGGGATCCGGAGGAGCTCGCTAACTAGTGGCACCCCAAGGACCCTTCTCAGTACACCGGAGAGGATCGCTTTGATCCATGGGCATAGACCAACTTAGGCCAAAAGCCTAAGCTTGGGGGAGTACATATTTCTTACCGACATTACATTCATGTTCACACACTCATTCTAGTTGTCGGTGCTCATACTTTTTCATTGTACTATCCATGCTAGTTTATTTTATTTTCTCGCTTTCTTCTTGTGTATTTGAAAAACCTTAAGAAAAACCAAAAAAATTAGTTGTAGCTTTTAGCTAGTTTACTTTCCATGCTTGTGGTAGAAATATTAAAAGAAAACCCAAAAATATTTCTCGTTCTTCTTTGCTTGTTGGGAGCTTTCCTGTGTAAATAGTTTTTCACGTTCTTTGAATTTCTTTTCTTTTCTTTGGGGGTCGAGAGGAGAAGACCACGATGAAAATATTGCGTATCTCTCATATGCATTATTGTTGATGTAACCAAGAGCCGATATTACCTTGTCTTCTCCTTTGTATTAAATGCTTGCAGATTCCAGCGTAGTCCAATGCACGTGCATTATTATTATTATCCACACCGTTCGGTCGTGCAAGTGAAAGGCAATAATGCCGATATATGATGAAATGATTGAGATGAGAGAAGCTGGTATGAACTCGACCTATTTTGTTTTTGTAAATATGATTAGTTCATCATTCCTAATTCAGCCTATTATGACTGAAACATGTTTGCAATGACAATTAGAGATTATAGTTATTCATGCCATGCTTAATTAGCTAGGAGTTTATAATGGTTTACCTTGCATGCCAACATGCTATTAAAATGGTTGTGATGTGGTATGATAGGGTGGTATCCTCCTTTGAATGATTCAAGTGACTTGACTTGGCACATGTTCATGAATGTAGTTGAAATAAAATCAACATAGCCTTCACGATATTTATGTTCATGGTGATTTATATCCTACTCATGCTTGCACTCATTGTTGGTTAATCTTAATGCATGTTCATGACTGTTGTTGCTCTCTAGTTGGTCGCTTCCCAGTCTCTTTCTAGCCTTCACTTGTACTAAGCGGGAATATTGCTTGTGCATCCACTTCCATAAACCCCAAAGTTGTTACATATGAGTTCACCATACCTTCCTTTATGCAAAATTTACATGTCATTCCAAGTAAATTTGTATGTGCCAAACTCTAAACCTTCAAATGAAGTTCTGTTTTGTATGCTCGAATAGCTCATGTATCAACTAGGGCTGTCTATATCTTCCATGCTAGGTGGGTTATTCTAATGATGAGTGGACTCCTCCCATCATTCACGAGAAAATGGCCGGCAACCGGGATGCCCAGCCCCATGCTCAATTCAAATCAAAATAATTGCAAACAAAACTCCCCCAGGATTGTTGTTAGTTGGACGGTACCCGTTGTGTCGGGCCTGCCATGGAATGTGCTCATTGGTGGTGGGCGAGTATAAACTTTACCATTCTGTTTGGGAATCGCCTATAATGTATGTAGCATGGAAGATATCAAGATCCCTTGGTTGTTATGTTGATAATGAAAGTATGCCACTCAAAATATTATTTATCTCTGTTTCAAAACTCAAGCTCTGGCACCTCTGCAAATCCCTGCTTCCCTCTGCGAAGGGCCTATCTATTTACGTTTATGTTGAGTCATTATCCTCTTATTAAAAAGCCATAGTTGGAGAGCACCGTTGTCGTTTGCATGCATTGCTATTAATTTACATTGAGTATGACTGGATCTCTTTTTCCATGAATTACAATGTCTAGTCAGTCCTCGATTTTCAGGGGTGCTCTTCATTTATGTTTTGCGGTCTCAACAAGGGCTAGCAAGATACCATCTTGTTATATCATATTATGACTGTTTTGAGAAAGTGTTGTCATTCGAGATTTATTATTATTGCTCGGTAGTTGATTATGCCATTGATATGAGTAAATGTGAGACTTAAGTGTTGTTGTAAATGTGGTTAGTTCATAATATTTGTTAAAAACTTGAATGTTGGCTTTACATATTTGCAACAACAAGATCAAACAGAGTTTGTAAAAGTTTTTCTTTATCGCTTTCAGTTTGTCAACTGAATTGCTTGAGGACAAGCAAAGGTTTAAGCTTGGGAGAGTTGATACGTCTCCAACGTATCTACTTTTCCAAACACTTTTGCTCTTGTTTTGGACTCTAACTTGCATGATTTGAATGTAACTAACTCGGACTGACGCTATTTTCAGCATAACTGCCATGGTGTTATCTTTGTGCAGAAATAAAAGTTCTCGGAATGACCTGAAACTTCACAGAGTCATGTTTTGGAATTAATAAAAAATATTGGCCAAAGAATCAACAAAGGAGGACCCACACCCTGTCCATGAGGGTGCAGGGCGTGCCCACCCCCCAGGGGTGCGCCCTTGCCTCGTGGGTCCCCTGGACCTCCACCGACCTCAACTCCAACTCTATATATTCACGTTCGGGGAGAAAAAAATCAGATAGAAGGATTCATCACGTTTTACGATACGGAGCCGCCGCCAAGCCTTAATCTTCTCGAGAGGGTTGATCTGGAGTCCGTCCGGGGCTCCGGAGAGGGGAATCCATCACCATCGTCATCATCAACCATCCTCCATCACCAATTTCATGATGCTCACCGCCGTGCGTGAGTAATCCCATCGTAGGCTTGCTGGACGGTGATGGGTTGGATGAGATTTACCATGTAATCAAGTTAGTTTTGTTAGGGTTGGATCCCTAGTATCCATTATGTTCTAAGATTGATGTTGCTATGACTTTGCCATGCTTAATGCTTGTCACTAGGGCCTGAGTGCCATGATTTCGGATCTGAACCTATTATGTTTTCATGAATATGTGTGAGTTCTTGATCCTATCTTGCAAGTTATAGTCACCTACTACGTGTTATATGATCCGGCAAACCTCGGAGTGACAATAGTCGGGTCACTTCCCGGCGATGACCGTAGTTTGAGGAGTTCATGTATTCACTAAGTCCTAATGCTTTTGTTCGGTACTCTATTAAAAGGAGGCCTTAATATCCCTTAGTTTTCAATAGGACCCCGCTTCCACGGAAGGGTAGGGCAAAAGATGTCATGAAAGTTCTTTTACATAAGCACGTATGACTATATTCGAAATACATGCTTACATTACATTGATGAACCCTATGTTATAACTGTTGCATGACGAATTAGATCCGACATAATTATCCATCATCGACCCATTGCCTACGAGCTTTTCACATATTGATCTTTGCTAAGTTACTTCTTCGTTGCCACTGTTACGATTGCTACAAAACTGCTACTGTTACTTTTGCCACCATTACCGTTACTTCCATACTACTTTGCTACTAAATACTTTGTTGCAGATATTAAGTCTTCCAGGTGTGGTTGAATTGACAACTCAGCTACTAATACTTGAGAATGTTCTTTGGCTCCCCTTGTGTCGAATCAATAAACTTGGGTTGAATAATCTACCCTGGAAAATTGTTGCGATCCTATATACTTGTGAGTTATCAATTTTTTATCTTGGGGACAAGCTGGATGGAAGAAAAATGGAGTCCGGAAAGTACCCGAGGTGGGCACAACCCTGGCACCAGGGTCACTTTCCTGGAAGTTCCTTATTTTCCTAATTTTTTAAATATTCCAAAACCGACGAAAAAAAATTTGCGGATTTTTTGGAGTCCGTTTACTTACCGTATCACGTACCTCCCTTTTTCCATGATTTTGGAGTGTTCCGGAAGGTTTCTTTTATGTTTGCTTCCGGTGTCATAGTTTGGATAATATTGCTTTTTCAACATTAATGGGCGTACCTGAGATATAATGTTTTATTAGTTGCCCATTAGCAACCTTCGGGTTAGTACCTTCAGTATTATTTATTTTCATATCTCCGGATCGATAGACCTCCTCGTTAACATAGGGTCCTTCCCATTTGGAGAGGAGTTTTCCTGCAAAGAATCTGAAACGAGAGATGTACAAAAGAACATATTCTCCAACCTTGAACTCATGCTTTTGGATTCTTTTGTCATGCCATCTTTTAACTTTTTCTTTCAATAACTTTGCATTTTCATAAGCTTGGGTTCTCCATTCATGTAATGAGCTAATATCAAATAACCTCCTTTCATCAGCAAGTTTGAAATCATAATTGAGTTCTGTGATTGCCCAATATGCTTTATGTTCTAACTCAAGAGGCAAATGACAAGCGTTTCCATAAACCATTTTATAAGGAGACATACCCATAGGAATTTTATATGTTGTTCTATAAGCCCAAAGTGCATCATCTAGTTTCTTCGACCAATTCTTCCAGGACCTATTGACAATCTTCTGTAAGATTACTTTTATTTCTCTATTGCTAAGTTCAACTTGACCACTAGACTGAGGATGATAAGGTGATGCAATTCTATGGTTAACATCATACTTAGCAATCATTTTACGAAAAGACCCATGAATAAAGTTTGAACCACCATCAGTCATTAAATATCTAGGGACTCCAAACCTTGGGAAAATAACTTCCTTAAGCATTTTAATAGAGGTGTTGTTATCAGCACAACTAGTTGGAATAGCTTCTACCCACTTAGTAACATAGTCAACATCAACCAAAATATGAGTATACCCATTAGAGGAAGGAAAAGGTCCCATGAAATCAAATCCCCAAACATCAAATGGTTCAACAACAAGTGAATAATTCATAGACATTTCTTGACGCTTACCGATATTACCTATTCTTTGACATTCATCACAAGACAAGATGAACTTACGGGCATCTTTGAAGAGAGTAGGCCAATAAAAACTAGATTGCAATACCTTGTGAGCGGTTCTGTCTTCCACGTGATGTCCTCCATAAGCCTTGGAGTGACATTTCTGTAGGATTTGTTCATGTTCATGCTCAGGTACACAACGTCTAACAATACCACCTACTCCTTTATAAAGATGTGGGTCATCCCAAAAGTAATGTCTTAAATCATAGAACTTTTTCTTTTGTTAGTATGTAAAGCTAGGTGGTATGTATTTAGCAACAATATAATTAGCATAGTCAGCATACCAAGGTGCACTATTAGAAACATTTATTGCAGCTAAAAATGTTCATTAGGAAAGCTATGATTAAGGGGTTGTGGGTCATCAAGAATATTTTCAAGCCTAGACAAGTTGTCAGCTACGGGGTTCTCTGCTCATTTCCTATCAGTGATATGCAAATCAAATTCTTGTAGCAGAAGAACCCACCTAATGAGTCTAGGTTTATCATCTTTCTTTTCCATAAGATATTTTATAGCAACATGATCATGTGAACAATCACTTTAGAATAAAAAATGTAAGATCTGAATTTATCACAAGCAAACACTACTACTAAGAATTCGTTTTCAGTAGTAGCATAATTTCGTTGATCACTGTCCAGAGTTTTACTAGCATAATGGATAACATTCAATTTCTTATCAACTCTTTGTCCTAGAACAACACCAACAGCATAATCACTAGCATCACACATTGTCTCAAAAGGCAAGTTCCATTTAGGTGGTTGAAAAACAGGTGCAGTAATTAAGGCTTTCTTTAGTGTTTCGAAGGCTTCCAAACAATCATCATCAAACACAAAAAGAATATCCTTTTGCAAAAGATTTGTAAGAGGCCTAGAATTTTTAGAAAAGCCTTTGATAAACCTCCTATAGAAACCAGCATGACCAAGGAAACTATGAATACCTTTGATATCTTTAGGACATGGAATTTTCTCAATTGCATCAACCTTGGCTTTGTCCACCTCAATGCCTCTTTCAGAAATTTTATGGCCCAAAACGATCCCTTCGTTAACCATAAAGTGGCACTTCTCCCAATTCAAGACAAGATTTGTTTGTTCACATCTCTACAAAACTCGATCAAGATTGCTTAAACAATCATCAAAAGACTTCCCATAAATAGAGAAGTCATCCATGAAAACCTCAACAATCTTTTCACAAAAGTCAGAGAATATAGCAGTCATACATCTTTGAAAGGTAGCAGGTGCATTACATAAACCAAAAGGCATACATGTATAAGCAAAAGTTCCAAAAGGACAAGTAAAAGTGGTCTTTTCTTGATCAGGTTGTGAAACAGGTATTTCTGAAAAACCAGAATATCCATCAAGGAAGCAAAAATCTGTGTGCTTAGATAATCTTTCTAACATTTGATCAATAAAAGGCAGGGGGTAATGATCTTTTCTAGTTGCTTTGTTTAATTTTCTATAATCAATTACCATCCTATAGCCTGTGACAATTCTTTGTGGAATTAGCTCATTCTTATCATTAGAACAATAGTAATACCACAATAGTAATACCTCCCTCCTTAGGGACACAATGAACATGACTTACCCATCTACTATCCGCTATAGGATACATTATACCTGCTTCCAGAAGTTTCAATATTTCCGTTCTTACCACTTCTTTCATCTTCGGATTTAACCTACAATGGTGATCAACCACGGGTTTAGCATCAGGTTCCATATTAATCTTGTGCAGACATAGAGTGGGACTAATGCCCTTAAGATCATCAAGAGTATATCCAATAGCAGCTCGGTGCTTCCTTAGAACTTTCAGTAGTCTTTCTTCTTCATGTTCTGAAAGGTTAGCACTAATAATAACAGGATATATCCTTTTCTCATCAAGATAACCATACTTCAAAGTGTGTGGCAGTTGTTTTACTTCAAACACAGGATCACCTTTAGGTGGAGGAGGACCTCCTAAAGTTTCAATAGGCAAATTATGTTTAAGCAGAGGTTGTTGTTCAAAAAGATTCTATCTATTTCATTTCTTTCACGCATATGCAAATCATTTTCATGGTCTAGCAAATATTGTTCTAAAGGATAAGTAGGAGGTACAACAATAGAAGCAAGGTCAATAATTTCATCCTTGCTAGGCAAATCTTTCTTATGAGGCTGTCTACTAAACTTGGAAAAATTAAATTCATGAGATTCATCACCAAAGCTAACACCGAAAGTTTGCTTCTTACAATCTATTCTAGCATTGACGGTGTTCAAGAAAGGTCTAGCAAAGATAATGGGACAACAGTCATCTTGTGGGGTGATATGTATCCAACGTATCTATAATTTTTTATTGTTCCATGCTATTATATTATCTGTTTTGGATGTTTAATACGCATTTATATGCTATTTTATATTATTCTTGGGACTAACCTATTAGCCGAGGGCCCAGTGCCAGTTTCTGTTTTTTTGCCTATTTTAGAGTTTTGCAGAAAAGGAATACCAAACAGAGTCCAAACGGAATGAAACCTTTGCGATGATCTTTCTTGGACCAAAAGCAAACCAGAAGACTTGGAGATGAAGTCACAGATGCAACAAGGAAGCCACGAGGTAGGAGGGCCCGCCCAGGGGGGTAGGTGCGCCCCCACCCTCGTGGGCCCCTCGTAGCTCCCCTGACCTAGTTCTTTGCCTATATATACTCTTATGCCCTAAAAACATCACGGAGAGCCACAAAACCACTTTTCCATCGCCGCAACCTTATGTACCCGTGAGATCCCATCTTGGGGCCTTTTCTGGCATCCCGCTGGAGGGGAATTCAATCACGGAGGGCATCTACATCAACACCATTACCTCTCCGGTGAAGCGTGAGTAGTTTACCGCAGACCTTCGGGTCCATAGTTATTAGCTAGATGGCTTCTTCTCTCTCTTTGATTCTCAATACCATGTTCTCCTTGATGTTCTTGGAGATCTATTCGATGTAACAATCTTTTGCGGTGTGTTTGCTGAGATCCGAAGAATTGTGGATTTATGATCAAGTTTATCTATGAATATTATTTGGTTCTTCTCTGAATTCTTATATGCATGATTTGATATCTTTGCAAGTCTCTTCGAATTATCGGTTTAGTTTGGCCTACTAGATTGATCTTTCTTGCAATAGGAGAAGTGCTTGGCTTTGGGCTCAATCTTGCGGTGTCCTTTCCCAGTGACAGTAGAGGCAGCAAGGCACGTATTGTATTGTTGCCATCGAGGATAAAAAGATGGGGTTTTCATCATATTGCTTGAGTTAATTCCTCTACATCATGTCATCTTGCTTAATGCATTACTCCGTTCTTTATGAACTTAATACTCTAGATGCATGCTGGATAGCGGTCGATGTGTGGAGTAATAATAGTAGGTGCAGGCAGGAGTCGGTCTACTTGACACGGATGTGATGCCTATGTTCATGATCAATGCCTTAGATATCGACATAAGTATGTGTTTTTCTATCAACTGCTCGGCAGTAATTTGTTCACCCACCGTAATATTTGCTATCTCGAGAGAAGCCACTAGTGAAACATATGGCCCCCGGGTCTCTTTTCCATTATATTGAATCTCGTTTACATCTTGCTAGTTTCCGATCTACTATTTTGCAATCTTTACTTTCCAATCTAGAAACCAAAAATACCAAAATATTTACTTTACCATTTGTCTATCTCTATCAGATCTCACTTTTGCAAGTGACTGTGAAGGGCTTGACAACCCCTTTATCGCGTTCGGTGCAAGTTGTTGATTATTTGTGCGAGTATTCGGTGACTTGTGCGTCGTCTCCTACTGGATTGGTACCTTGGTTCTCAAAGCTGACGGAAATACTTACGCTACTTTGCTGCATCACCCTTTCCTCTTCAAGGGAAAACCAAGGCAAGTTCAAGAGGTAGCAAGAAGGATTTTTGGCGCCGTTTCCGGGGAGATCTATGTCATGTCAAGCCATACCAAGTACCCACTCTTCTCCCTTGCATTACATTATTCGCCATTCGCCTCTCATTTTCCTCTCCCACACTTCTAAAATGATTTTCAAAAAGATTTTCCTTTTCTTTTCCTTCTTGCCGTATGAATTTTTGTTTGTGTTTCCATGTGCCTTCTATTTTCTTGCATCTTTGCTTGCTAAAAATCTATTGATATGGATCCACTTAAAGTGTTCTACTTGGATCATCTCCGATCGTTACACGCTCGTGCTGAAACCCCAACTAGCCTAGTTGATGTGAAATCTTTAGATGAGCATGCTCATTTTGTGCAACATCGTGTGTCTCAAAAAGGGGGACTCCTATGGAATGAAATAAATTGTTTGCTATGCTACGCTTGGAATCTTGGTGAAATTTATGATTTTACTTGTTGCTTGGAAAACCCTAAAAACACCTTCCCTACTTATGTGAGTTTAATGATAATGAAATCCTATCTTCTTATGCCAAATGTGTTTATAGTTACTATGATATCGAACAAATTTAAGAATTTGTTGCTTTTAAGGGTGCTTATGAAGTTGCTTCTTTGATTGAAAAGTATGATATTACTCTCTACAAATCTGAAAATTTTGACATACTTAAATATTGCTATGAAAACTATGCTCATAATGTCTATGTCAAAGAATTTATTGAAAGAATGACCATTGCTTTGGAAGAAAATAATGATATGCATGAATCTATAGATTGATTCCGATGATTTGATTGAAATATCGCTTGATGAACATGATGCTTGCTATTCTTGTGGCCATGATGCCAATATTTATGAAGACGAATTTGCTATAGTTCCATATGTTAAACATGAGATCGTTGCTATTGCACCCATACTTGATAGTTCCTTCAATGAAAAGCATGATTTCAATGAAGTTACTATAAATTCTATTGATGTCAATTGCGTTAATGATATGCAAAACCCTAAGCTTGGGGATGCTAGTTTTTCTATGTCTACTATTTTTTGCAATGATCATGATTGGGGTGATTCTTTTTATGATCTTGAAAATTTATTTAAGCCCCACGATGAATATGATATTGATAATAGTGTTTGTAATATTATTTAAGTGGGTTTGGAAGATTTTCAACTTTAGATCCCGCATATTTGGAGAATGTTCAATCTCATGAAATTTTTGTTAAAAGTGGGTTTGGAGAGGTCATGACTTTAGTTAATATTGATCCCACTATTTTGGAAGAGTGTCAACTTTGCATGCATGTGGATCGTGTTGAGAATATGTTATGTGATAGCTATATTATTGAATTTTCTTGTGATCCTACATGTAATTATTATGAGAGAGGAAAATATGGTTGTAGAAATTTTCATGTTACTAAATTACCTCTCTTCATGTTGACATTGCTATCGTCTCTTTCTTCTTCCTTGCATATGCTAGTTTTTGCTTGCCTTGATAAATTTGTTTGATTATAAAATTCCTATGCATAGGAAGTATGTTAGAATTATATGTGTGTGTCATGTGCTATATGATTCTTTTTCTTGTGATTCAATTCTTGTCTTTTATGTGAGCATCATTGAAATCTCAATGCCAAGCTAGGGGTGTTAAACAATAGCGCTTGTTGGGAGGCAACCCAATTTTATTTTTGTTCTTTACTTTTTGCTCCTGTTTAGTAATAAATAATTCATCTAGCCTCTGGTTAGATGTGGTTTTATTTTTTAATTAGTGTTTTTCCAAGTAGAACCTTTGGGAAGACTTGGGTGAAACTTAATGCGATCTTGCTGTAGAAAACATAAACTTTGCGCTCACGGGATTAGCTGTCATTTCTTTTATAGAAGAGTGCTTTTAAGTTGATTTGTTGCAGAAGATTAATAGACAAATTCCTCACGTACACCAATTTATTTCGTAATTTTTGGAGTTACAAAAGTATTCTAGAGTTACATATTACTACAGACTGTTCTGTTTTTGACATATTCTGTTTTTCGCGTGTTGTGTGCTTATTTTGATGAATCTATTAGTAGTATCGGGGGGTATGAACCATGGGGAAGTTGGAATACAGTATATATTACACCAATATAAATAAAGAATGAGTTCACAACAGTACCTTAAAGTGGGGATTTATTTTCTTATACTAACGGAGCTTATGAGATTTTCTGTTGAGCTTTGTGTTGTGAAGTTTTCAAGTTTTGGGTAAGGATTTGATGGACTTTGGAATAGGGAGTGGCAAGAGCCTAAGATTGGGGATTCCCAAGGCACCCCAAGGTAAAATTAAAGGACAACCAAAAGCCTAAGCTTGGGGATGCCCCGGAAGGCATCCCCTCTTTCGTCTTCGTCTATCGGTAACTTTACTTGAGGCTATATTTGTATTCACCACATGATATGTGTTTTGCTTGGAGCGTCTTGTATGATTTGAGTCTTTGCCTTTTAGTTTACCACAATAATCCTTGCTGTACACACCTTTTGGGAGAGACACGCATGAGTCGTGATTTATTAGATACTCTATGTGCTTCACTTATATCTTTTGGGCTAGACAATATTGCTCTAGTGCTTCACTTATATCTTTTTAGAGCACGACGGTGGTTTTATTTTATAGAAATTGTTGAACTCGCATGCTTCACTTATATTATTTTGAGAGATTTTTAGAACAACATGGTAATTTTCTTTGGTTATAAAATTAGTCCTAATATGATGGGCATCCAAGATGGATATAATAAAAACTTTCATATGTAGTGCATTGAATACTATGAGAAGTTTGATTCTTTATGATTGTTTTGAGATATGAAGATGGTGATATTAGAGTCATGCTAGTAGAGTAGTTGTGAATTTGAGAGATACTTGTGTTAATGTTTGTGATTTCCGTAGCATGCACGTATGGTGAACCGTTATGTGATGAAGTTGGAGCATGATTTATTTATTAATTGTCTTCCTTATGAGTGGCGGTCGGGGACAAGCGATGGTCTTTTCCTACCAATCTATCTCCCTAGGAGCATGCACATAGTACTTTGTTTTGATAACTAATAGATTTTTGCAATAAGTATGTGAGTTTTGTAGGACTAATGTTGAGTCCATGGATTATACACACTCTCACCCTTCCACCATTGCTAGCCTCTCTTGTGCCACGCAACTTTCGCTGGTACCATAACACCCGCCAATACCTTCCTCAAAACAGCCACCATACCTACCTATTATGGAATTTCCATAGCCATTCCGAGATATATTGCCATGCAACTTTCCACCGTTCCGTTTATTATGACATGCTTCATCATTGTCATATTTCTTTGCATGATCATGTAGTTGACATCGTATTTCTGGCAAAGCCACCATTCATAATTTTTTCATACATGTCACTCTTGAATCATTGCACATCCCGGTACACCGCTAGAGGCATTCACATGGAGTCATATTTTGTTCTAAGTATTGAGTTGTAATTCTCGAGTTGTAAGTAAATAAAAGTGTGATGATCTTCATTATTACAGCATTGTCCCATGTGAGGAAAGGATGATGGAGACTATGATTCGACCACAAGTTGGGATGAGACTCCGGACGAAAACTAAAAAAAGGAAAACAAAAAAGAGTCCATAAAAAGGAGAAGGCCCAAATAAAAAAAATGAGAGAAAAAGAGAGAAGGGGCAATGTTACTATCCTTTTTCCACACTTGTGCTTCAAAGTAGCACCATGATCTTCATGATAGACAGTCTCCTTTGTTGTCACTTTCATATACTAGTGGGAATTTTCATTATAAGAAATTGGCTTGTATATTCCAATGATGGGCTTCCTCAAAAAACCCTAGGTCTTTGTGAGCAAGAAAGTTGGATGCACACCCACTTAGTTTCTTTTTGAGCTTTCATACACTTATAGCTCTAGTGCATCCGTTGCATGGCAATCCCTACTCACTCACATTGATATCTATTGATGGGCATCTCCATAGCCCATTGATATGCCTAGTTGATTTGAGACTATCTTCTCCCTTTTGTCTTCTCCACAACCACCATTCTAGTCCACCTATAGTCCTATATCCATGTCTCACGCTCATGTATTGCGTGAAGATTGAAAAAGTTTGAGAACATCAAAAGTATGAAACAATTTCTTGGCTTGTCATCGGGGTTGTGCATGATTTAAATATTTTGTGTGATGAAGATAGAGCACAGCCAGACTATATGATTTTGTAGGCATAACTTTCTTTCGCCATGTTATTTTGAGAAGACATGATTGCTTTGTTAGTATGCTTGAAGTATTATTGTTTTTATGTCAATATTAAAATTTTGTCTTGAATCTTTCGGATCTGAACATTCATGTCACAATAAAGAAAATTACATGGATAAATATGTTAGGTAGAATTCCACATCAAAAATTATGTTTTTATCATTTCCCTACTCGAGGACGAGCATGAATTAAGCTTGGGAATGCTTGATACGTCTCCAATGTATCTATAATATTTGATTGTTCCATGCTATCATATTATCTGTTTTGGATGATTAATAGGCATTTATATGCTATTTTATATTATTTTTGGGACTAACCTATTAACCGAGGGCCTAGTGCCAGTTTTTGTTTTTTTGTGCCTATTTTAGAGTTTTCCAAAAAAGGAATACCAAACAGAGTCCAAACGGAATGAAACCTTCACGATGATCTTTCTTGGACCGAAAGCAAACCAGAAGACTTGGAGATGAAGTCGAAGATGCAATGAGGAAGCCACGAGGCAGGAGGGCATGCCCAGGGGGGTAGGCGCGCCCCCACCCTCATGGGCCCCTCGTAGCTCCCCTGACCTAGTTCCTTCGCCTATATATACTCTTATACCCTAAAAGCATAAGGGAGAGCCGCGAAACCAATTTTGCACCGCCGCAACCTTCTGTACCCGTGAGATCCCATCTTGGGGCCTTTCCCGGCGTCCTGCCAGATGGGGATTCGATCATGGAGGGCTTCTACATCAACACCATTACCTCTCCGATGAAGCGTGAGTAGTTTACCACAGACCTTCGGGTTCATAGTTATTAGCTAGATTGCTTCTTCTCTCTCTTTGATTCTCAATACCATGTTCTCCTCAGTGTTCTTGGAGATCTATTCGTTGTAATACTCTTTTGCAGTGTGTTTGCCGAGATTTGATGAATTGTGGATTTATGATCAAGTTTATCTATGAATATTATTTCGTTCTTCTCTGAATTCTTACATGCATGATTTGATATCTTTGCAAGTCTCTTCGAATTATCGGTTTAGTTTGGCCTACTAGATTGATCTTTCTTGCAATAGGAGAAGTGCTTAGCTTTGGGTTCAATCTTGCCGTGTCCTTTCCTAGTGACAGTAGTGTTGGAAATATGCCCTAGAGGCAATAATAAATTTGTTATTATTATATTTCCTTGTTCATGATAATCGTTTATTATCCATGCTATAATTGTATTGATAGGAAACTCAGATACATGTGTGGATACATAGACAACACCATGTCCCTAGTAAGCCTCTAGTTGACTAGCTCGTTGATCAATAGATGGTTACGGTTTCCTGACCATGGACATTGGATGTCGTTGACAACGGGATCACATCATTAGCAGAATGATGTGATGGACAAGACCCAATCCTAAGCCTAGCACAAAGATTGTGTAGTTCGTATGCTAAAGCTTTTCTAATGTCAAGTATCATTTCCTTAGACCATAAGATTGTGCAACTCCTAGATACCGTTGGAATGCTTTGGGTGTACCAAATGTCACAACGTAACTGGGTGGCTATAAAGTTGCACTACAGGTATCTCCAAAAGTGTCTGTTGGGTTGGCTCGAGTCGAAACTGGGATTTGTCACTCCGTGTAAACATAGAGGTATCTCTGGGCCCACTCGGTAGGACATCATCATAATGTGCACAATGTGACCAAGGGGTTGATCACGGGATGATGTGTTACGGAATGAGTAAAGAGACTTGCTGGTAACGAGATTGAACAAGGTATCAGGATACCAACGATCGAATCTCGGGCAAGTGCAATACCGCTAGACAAAGGGAATTGTATACGGGATCGATTGAGTCCTTGACATCATGGTTCATCCGATGAGATCATCGTGGAACATGTGGGAGCCAACATGGGTATCCAGATCCCTCTGTTGGTTATTGACCGGAGAACGTCTCGGTCATGTCTGCATGATTCCTGAACCCGTAGGGTCTACACACTTAAGGTTCGATGATGCTAGGGTTATAAAGGAAGTTTGTATGTGGTTACCGAATATTGTTCGGAGTCCTGGATGAGATCCCGGACATCACGAGGAGTTCTGGAATGGTCCGGAGGTAAAGATTTATATATGGGAAGTCCTGTTTTGGTCACCGGAAAAGTCTCAGGTTTTATCGGTAACGTACCGGGACCACCGAGAAGGTCCCGGGGGTCCACCAAGTGGGGCCACCGTCCCTGGAGGGCTGCATGGGCCAAGTGTGGGAGGGGACCAGCCCCAGGTGGGCTGGTGCGCCCCCCCACAAGGGCCCAAGGCGCCTAGGGTTGGGGGAGGGGGCGCACCCACCTAACTTGGGGGGCAAGTTTCCCCTCTCCCCCCTTGGCCGCCACACTAGATGGGATTGGGGGCAGCCGCACCCCTTGGGGTGGAAACCCTAGAGGGGGTGCACCCCCCTCCCTCTCCCCTATATATACTTGAGGGTTTTGGGGCTGCCAACACATGAGTTTCTCTCCCTCTTGGCGCAGCCCTACCTCTCTCCCTTCTCCTCTCCCGCGGTGCTTGGCAAAGCGCTGCAGGATTGCCACGCTCCTCCACCACCACCACGCTGTTGTGCTGCTGCTGGACGGAGTCTTCCTCAACCTGTCCCTCTCTCCTTGCTGGATCAAGGCGTGGGAGATGTCACCGGGCTGTACGTGTGTTGAACGCGGAGGTGCCGTCCGTTCGGCACTAGGATCTCCGGTGATTTGGATCACGACGAGTACGACTCCTTCAACCCCGTTCTCTTGAACGTTTCCGCTTAGCGATCTACAAGGGTATGTAGATGCACTCTCCTCCCCCTCGTTGCTGGTTTCTTCATAGATAGATCTTGGTGACACATAGGAAAATTTTGAATTTCTGCTACATTCCCCTACAGTGGCATCATGAGCTAGGTCTATTGCGTAGATTCTTTGCACGAGTAGAACACAAAGTAGTTGTGGGCGTTGATTTTGTACAATATGCTTACTATTACTAGTCCAATCTTGTTTCGACGGTATTGTGGGATGAAGCGGCCCTGACCGACCTTACACGTACTCTTACGTGAGACAGGTTCTACCGACTGACATGCACTTGGTGCATAAGGTGGCTAGTGGGTGCCAGTCTCTCCCACTTTAGTCGGAACGGATTCGATGAAAAGGGTCCTTATGAAGGGTAAATAGCAATTGGCATATCACGTTGTGGTTTTGCGTAGGTAAGAAACATTCTTGCTAGAAACCCATAGCAGCCACGTAAAACATGCAAACAACAATTAGAGGACGTCTAACTTGTTTTTGCAGGGTATGCTATGTGATGTGATATGGCCAAGAAGAATGTGATGAATGATATGTGATGTATGAGATTGATCATGTTCTTGTAATAGGAATCACGACTTGCATGTCGATGAGCATGACAACCGGCAGGAGCCATAGGAGTTGTCTTAATTTATTGTATGACCTGCGTGTCATTGAACAACGCCATGTAATTACTTTACTTTATTGCTAACCGGTAGCCATAGTAGTAGAAGTAATAGTTGGCGAGACAAATTCATGAAGACACGATGATGGAGATCATGGTGTCATGCCGGTGACGATGATGATCATGGAGCCCCGAAGATGGAGATCAAAAGGAGCAAAATGATATTGGCCATATCATGTCACTATTTGATTGCATGTGATATTTATCATGTTTATGCATCTTGTTTGCTTAGAACGACGGTAGTAAATAAGATGATCCCTTATTAAAATTTCAAGAAAGTGTTCCCCCTAACTGTGCACCGTTGCGAAAGTTCGTCGTTTCGAAGCACCATGTGATGATCGGGTGTGATAGATTCTTACGTTCACATACAATGGGTGTAAGCCAGATTTACACACGCGAAACACTTAGGTTAACTTGACGAGCCTAGCATGTACAGACATGGCCTCGGAACACAAGAGACCGAAAGGTCGAGCATGAGTCGTATAGTAGATACGATCAACATGAAGATGTTCACCGATGATGACTAGTCCATCTCATGTGATGATCGGACACGGCCTAGTTGACTCGGATCATGTAATCACTTAGATGACTAGAGGGATGTCTATCTGAGTGGGAGTTCATGAGATGAACTTAATTATCCTGGACATAGTCAAAAGATCTTTGCAAATTATGTCGTAAGCTCGCGCTTTAGTTCCACTGTTTACATATATTCCTAGAGAAAATATAGTTGAAAGTTGACAGTAGCGATTATGCGGACAGTAGAAGCTTATGTCCTTAATGCACCGCTTAGTGTGCTGAACCCCAATCGTCGTCTGTGGATGTTGTGAACATCGTACATACACGTTTTGATAACTACGTGATAGTTCAGTGAAACGGTGTAGAGTTGAGGCACCAAAGACGTTTTTCGAAACGTCGAGGAACATATGAGATGTTTCGAGGGCTGAAATTGGGATTTCAGGCTCGTGCCCACGTCAAGAGGTATAAGACCTCCGACAATTTTCTTAGCCTGCAAACTAACGGAGAAAAGCTCAATCGTTGAGCTTGTGCTCAGATTGTCTGAGTGCAACAATCACTTGAATCGAGTGGGAGTTGATCTTCCAGATGAGATAGTGATGTTTCTCCAAAGTCATTGCCACCAAGCTGCTAGAGCTTCGTGATGAACTATAACATATCAGGGATAGATATGATGATCCTTGAGGTATTCATGATGTTTGACACCGCGAAAGTAGAAATCAAGAAGGAGCATCAATTGTTGATGGTTGGTGAAACCACTAGTTTCAAGAAGGGCAAGGGCAAGAAGGGACACTTCATGAAACGACAAATCAGTTGCTGCTCCAGTGAAGAAACCCAAGGTTGAACCCAAACCCGAGACTAAGTGCTTCTGTAATAAGGGGAACAACCACTGGAGCAGAATTACCCTAGATACTTGGTAGATAAGAAGGCTGGCAAGGTCGATAGAAGTATATTGGATATACATTATGTTAATGTGTACTTTAGTAGCACTCCTAGTAGCACCAGGGTATTAGATACCGGTTTGGTTGCTAAGTGTTAGTAACTCGAAATAAAAGCTACGGAATAAACGGAGACTAGCTAAAGGTGAGCTGACGATACGTGTTGGAAGTGTTTCCAAGGTTGATGTGACCAAGCATCGCACGCTCCCTCTACCGTCGAGATTGGTGTTAAACCTAAATAATTGTTATTGGTGTTTGCGTTGAGCATAGACATGATTGGATTATGTCTGTCGCAATACGGTTATTCATTTAAGGAGAATAATGGTTACTCTGTTTATTTGAATAATACCTTCAATGGTCTAGGACCTAAAAGGAATGGTTTATTGAATCTCGATCGTAGTGATACACATTTTCATGCCAAAAAGGATATAAGATAGTAATGATAGGACCACTTACTTGTGGCACTGCCATGTAAGTCATATTGGTGTAAAACGCATGATGAAGCTCCATGTTGATGGATCTTTGGACTCACTCGTGTTTGAAAAGTTTGAGACATGCAAACCATGTCTATTGGTGTATACGCATGAAGAAACTCCATACAGATGGATCGTTTGGACTCACTTGATTTTGAATCACTTGAGATATGCAAATGATACCACATAGGCAAGATGACTGAAAAGCCTCGGTTTCAGTAAGATGGAACAAGATAGCAACTTGTTGGAAGTAACACACTTTGATGTGTGTAGTCCAATGAGTGCTGAGGCATGCGGTGAATATCGTTATGTTTTATTTCACAGATGATTTAAGTAGATACTGTATATTTACTTGATGAAACACAAGTCTAAATTATTGAAGGGTTCAAGTAATTTCAGAGTGAAGTTGAAGGTCATTGTGACAAGAGGATAAAATGTCTATGATATGATCATAGAGATGAGTATCTGAGTTACGAGCTTTGGCACACAATTAAGACATTGTGGAAATTGTTTCACAATTAATACCGCCTGGAACACCATAGTGTGATGGTGTGTCCGAACATCATAGTTGCACCCTATTGGATATGGTGCGTACCATGATATCTCTGATCGAATTACCACTACCGTTCATGGGTTAGGCATTAGAGACAAGCGCACTCACTTTAATAGGGCACCACGTAATTCCGTTGAGACGACACCGAACTATGGTTTGGAGAAACCTAAGTTGTTGTTTCTTAAAAGTTTGGGGCTGCGACGCTTATCTGAAAAAGTTTCAGGTTGATAAGCTCGAACCCAAAGCGGATAAAATGCATCTTCATAGGACACCCAAAACAGTTGGGTATACCTCCTAATTCAGATCCGAAAGCAATAGGGATTTTTTCTTGAATCGGGTCCTTTCTCGAGGAAAGGTTTGTCTCGAGAATTGAGTGGGAGGATGGTGGAGACTTGATGAGGTTATTGAACCATCACTTCAACCAGTGTGTAGTAGGGCACGGGAAGTTGTTCCTATGGCACCTACATCAATTGAAGTGGAAGCTTATGATAGTGATCATGAAGCTTCGGATCAAGTCACTACCGAACGTCGTAGGACGACAAGGACGCGTACTGCTTTGGAGTGGTACGGTGATCCTGTCTTGAAGGTCATGTTGCTGGACAACAATGAACCTACGAGCTATGGAGAAGCAATGGTGGGCCCATATTCCAACAAATGATTAGAAGCCATGAAATCTGAGATAGGATCCATGTCTCAGGACAAAGCATGGACTTTGGTGGACTTGCCCGATGATCGGCAAGCCATTGAGATAAATGGATCTTTAAGAAGAAGACGGACGTGGACGGTAATGTCACCGTCTATGAAGCTCGACTTGTGGCGAAGAGTTTTTCACAAGTTCAAGGAGTTGACTACGATGAGATTTTCTCATCCGTAGCGATGCTTAAGTCCGTTGGAATCATGTTAGCATTAGCTGCATTTATGAAATCTGGCAGATGGATGTCAAGACGAGTTTCCTTACCAGTTTTCGTAAGGAAAGGTTGTATGTGATACAATCAGAAAGTTTTTGTCGATCCTAAGGATGCTAAAAGGTATGGTGGCTCCATCGATCCTTCTAAGGACTGGAGTAAGCATCTCGGAGTTGGAATGTGCACTTTGATAAGATGATCAAAGATTTTGGGTTTATGCAAAGTTCATGAGAAACTTGTATTTCCAAAGAAGTGAGTGGGAGCACTATAGAATTTCTGATGAGTATATGTTGTTGACATATTTATGATCAGAAATGATGTAGAATTTTCTGTAAAGCATATAGGGTTATTTGAAAAGTGTTTTTCAATGGAAAACCTGGATTAGGCTACTTGAACAATAAGCATCAAGATCTATAAGATAGATCAAAATGCTTAATAATACTTTCAAATGAGCACATACCTTGACATGATCTTGAAGGTGTTCAAGATGGATCAGTCAAAGAAGGAGTTCTTGCCTGAGTTGTAAGGTACGAAGTTAAGACTTAAAGCTCGACCACGACAGAAAAGAGAGAAAGGACGAAGGTCGTCCCCTATGCTTTAGACGTAGGCTCTACAATATGCTATGCTAGGTACCGCACCTGATGTGTGCCTTGTCACATGTCTGGCAAGAGGGTACAAAGGTGATCAAGGAGTGGATCACCAGATGGCGGTCAAAATTATCCTTAGAGAAATAAGGATTTGTTTCTCGATTATGGAGGTGATAAAGAGTTCGGCATAAAGGGTTACGTCGATGCAAGCTTTAACACCTATTCGAATGACTCTGAGTAGCAAACCGGATACGTATAGTGGAGCAACCATTTGGAATAGCTTCGAGTGGAGCGTGGAAGTAGCATTTACAATATGACCTAGAGATTTGCGAAATACATACGGATCTGAATGTTGCAGACCCGTTGACTAGAACTTCTCTCACAAGCAAAACATGATCAAACTCCAGAACTCATTGAGTCTTAATCACATGATGATGTGAACTAGTTTAATGACACTAGTAAACTCTTTGGATTATGGTCACATGGCGATGTGACGTGTGAGTGTTAATCACATGGCGATGTGAACTAGATTATTGACTCTAGTGCAAGTGGGAGACTGTTGGAAATATGCCCTAGAGGCAATAATAAATTAGTTATTATTATATTTCCTTGTTCATGATAATCGTTTATTATCCATGCTATAATTGTATTGATAGGAAACTCAGATACATGTGTGGATACATAGACAACACCATGTCCCTAGTAAGCCTCTAGTTGACTAGCTCGTTGATCAATAGATGGTTACGGTTTCCTGACCATGGACATTGGATGTCGTTGATAACGGGATCACATCATTAGCAGAATGATGTGATGGACAAGACCCAATCCTAAGCCTAGCACAAAGATCGTCTAGTTCGTATGCTAAAGCTTTTCTAATGTCAAGTATCATTTCCTTAGACCATGAGATTGTGAACTCCTGGATACCGTAGGAATGCTTTGGGTGTACCAAACGTCACAACGTAACTGGGTGGCTATAAAGGTGCACTACAGGTATCTCCGAAAGTGTCTGTTGGGTTGGCTCGAATCGAGACTGGGATTTGTCACTCCATGTAAACGGAGAGGTATCTCTAGGCCCACTCGGTAGGACATCATCATAATGTGCACAATGTGACCAAGGGGTTGATCACGGGATGATGTGTTACGGAACGAGTAAAGAGACTTGCTGGTAACGAGATTGAACAAGGCATCAGGATACCGACGATCGAATCTCGGGAAAGTGCAATACCGCTAGACAAAGGTAATTGTATACGGGATCGATTGAGTCCTTGACATCGTGGTTCATCCGATGAGATCATCGTGGAACATGTGGGAGCCAACATGGGTATCCAGATCCCTCTGTTGTTTATTGACTGGAGAACGTCTCGGTCATGTCTGCATGATTCCCGAACCCGTAGGGTCTACACACTTAAGGTTCGATGACGCTAGGGTTATAAAGGAAGTTTGTATGTGGTTACCGAATGTTGTTCGGAGTCCCGGATGAGATCCCGGACGTCATGAGGAGTTCCGGAATGGTCCGGAGGTAAAGATTTATATATGGGAAGTCCTGTTTTGGTCACCGGAAAAGTTTCGGGTTTTATCGGTAATGTACCGGGACCACCGGGAGGGTCCCGGGGGTCCACCAAGTGGGGCCACCGGCCCCGGAGGGCTGCATGGGCCAAGTGTGGGAGGGGACCAGCCCCAGTTGGGCTGGTGCGCCCCCCCACAAGGGCCCAAGGTGCCTAGGGTTGGGGGAGGGGGCGCACCCACCTAACTTGGGGGGCAAGTTTCCCCTCTCCCCCCTTGGCCACCACCCTAGATGGGATTGGGGGCAGCCGCACCCCTTGGGGTGGAAACCCTAGAGGGGGCACACCCCCTCCCTCTCCCCCTATATATACTTGAGGGTTTTGGGGCTGCCAACACATGAGTTTCTCTCCCTCTTGGCGCAACCCTACCTCTCTCCCTTCTCCTCTCCCGCGGTGCTTGGTGAAGCCCTGCAGGATTGCCACGCTCCTCCACCACCACCACGCCGTTGTGCTGCTGCTGGATGGAGTCTTCCTCAACCTGTCCCTCTCTCCTTGCTGGATCAAGGCGTGGGAGATGTCACCGGGCTGTACGTGTGTTGAACGCGGAGGTGCCGTCCATTCGGCACTAGGATCTCCGGTGATTTGGATCACGATGAGTACAACTCCTTCAACCCCGTTCTCTTGAACGCTTCCGCTTAGCGATCTACAAGGGTATGTAGATGCACTCTCCTCCCCCTTGTTGCTGGTTTCTCCATAGATAGATCTTGGTGACACGTAGGAAAATTTTGAATTTCTGCTACGTTCCCCTACAAGTAGGGGCAGCAAGGCACGTATTGTATTGTTGCCATCGAGGATAAAAAGATGGGGTTTTCATCATATTGCTTGAGTTAATTCCTCTACATCATGTCATCTTGCTTAATGCGTTACTCCGTTCTTTATGAACTTAATACTCGAGATGCATGCTGGATGGATGACGATGTGTGGAGTAATAGTAGTAGATGCAAGAAGGAGTCGGTGTCGTGGTTCTAAGTTTGACAGTAGAATAGGGGGTAGGTATGCAGAGGCAAGATCTTAGCTATGGAGCAGTTGTACACACAAGTGTTTTACGAGTTCAAGCCCTTCTCAGAGGTAGTAACAGCCCTACGTCTCGCAACCCGGAGGCGGTCGACTGGATTATGTGTGTGAGAGTTACAGGGGTGCGAACCCTTCTACCAGTGGAGGGGGGTGGCTTATATAGAGGACGCCAAGACCCCAGCCAGCCCACGTAGCGGAGGGTTAAAGTACATTAAGGTCAGGCGTTAATGGTAACGCCTTACATAAAGTGTCATCATGACCATAAAGACTACTTAATTACAGACCGTTTGGATACAGAGTAGATCTTGAACTCCTGGTGGTCGAGTGAGTCTTCATGGTCAAGTGTCTTCAGGTTCGTCGAGTGTCTTCTAGTCCGTCGAGTGGAGTCCCTCTTGGTCGACTGGAAGACGGCTTCTTCTAAAAGATGTCCTTGGGGAGGGTACCTTGGACAGGTTCATGACCCTAGCCTAGGTACATGACTTCATCAGTAGCCCCCGAATGGATCGAGGTTTGAGTGAGGAGGGAGTTGGCAATCTTTCCGACCTGCATTCTGGTGCTGTAAAGGTGTTTTGCTCTGGATCAATGACTTTCAAGTGAGGGTGTCAACTTTCGTTCAGTCGCCTTGATCCATTCTTTATATCTGTCGAGTGAACTTTATGAACTTGTCGATTTCCGAGCGACGGATCACAGGAGATCTTCCGTCTGACAAGTTGCCCTGTGGTTAGTGGATTTAGTGGGATCCAAAATTTTGGGAAGCGTGCGAAGCGGAGAAGACTGAGGTACTCAGATGGGATAAGGCAGGGACGCCTCGATTCCCACGCCGCCTTTTTCGCCACGTATCGCCTGAGCGACTGTTTCGGGATTTGACAGGATCGCCTGGGCCTACCTATCAGCCACTCGGAAGTGACTCCATATAAGGAAACTGGCGGAGGTTTTTTGAACAGTGCCTCCTCATTTTCTCCTCCCTCGCCTCCAGATTCATCCGTTGCGCCCACCAACTGCCCGACGCGGCTGCTTCGTTCCAGCCTCGTCGGTGACAATGGTGAAAGAGAAGACGGCGGCTTTGGAGCGGGCGAAGAAGGCGACGGCGATGTCGAAGGTGAAGGGGAGAGCGACCAGTCGAGGGGGATCATTGTCATGGTCCCGCTTGCCGCAAGGTTGGATCCATGGTGAATGGATCCGCTCGACCATCACCCAAAAGGATCTCGACGACCTGGCCAACGAAGGCCTGATTGCGCATGGGGCGGCGAGGCTCCCGGGGATGGAATGGCAGCCACAGCCTCAGGAGGGTGAGTGTGTCCTCTTGGCGACTCATGTAGATCGAGGGTTCCTGAATTTCTTTGGGGCTCAGCTTCATCACTTTACCCCCAATTCCATTGCCTATCTCGCCGCTTTTGTATCTTTGTGTGAAAACTTCTTGGGTTGTCGGCCGCACTGGCGCCTCTTCAAGCACATATTCACTTGTCGTTCTCAAACGGTGAAAAAGGCCAGCCCCAACGACGAGAGAACTCAGGTAATCCAGATGTGCGGGGGTCTCGGGGTCTAGATGAGGAGTAAGAGCGCTTTCCCAGCTATGACCCTTCCCGAGTCAGTCAGAGGGTGGCAGTCGACCTAGTTCTACTGCCAAGACCAGCCGACGCCAGGGCAGTCGACTGGGCTCCCTCCTTTCTCTATGAGTCAAGTGAACAAGCCATCCTCTCTGAAAGTAGTTCTGGAGGAGAAGGCTCAGGTTAAAATGTTGATGGAGCGAGTAGTCCAGTTGATTCGTGATGGTGTGACTGGCATGGACCTTCTGGAGGTTTTCCTTCGGCGGCGCATCCAACCACTCCAGTACCGGGGCCACCCGATGTGGTTGTACTCTAGTATTGAAGACACCAGTCGGGTCCACCTCGAAGAGGTCGACGATGCCACACTGGAGAGGTGGATGACTGCCATCACAGGGAACAAGGACAACCCTCATGGAGCCAGGAGGATCCCGCCACTCGACCAATCTTATGAGGCAGAAAAGGTATGATCACTTTTCTCCGATTGTATTCTCGTTCCGTCCGTTTTGTTTTGTCGCGGACCAGTTGATTGACTTTTTTCTTGTTTGTTGTCTTCCAGGAAACCACCGAGTTTTACTCGATGCCCAACGGGGCGCAAGCACAGGCCGAAGAGGAGGAAGGAAGTGGAGGCGAAAGCCAAGAGGAGTGGGAGTCGGATGCCGATGAGGGTGATGAAGATGCAGGCTCCGATGAGGAGGAAGAGGAAGAGGAAGTTGTGCCTCCTCGTTCCGAAAGGAGGTCCAAGCTCGCCCACGACCCTGCGACCGAACGCGGCAAGGGAGTCGTGCCTGCTGGGCAGTCGACGAAACGCCCTCGGACAACTTCACCGGTGCCGACTGAAAAGGCGTCGAAGCAACCCCGAGCGGCCCCGACAAAACCGGCGAAGGCCCTACTGAAGATGAGGATGGAGATTCCGACTGTTTCTGGGTAACGACATAACTCATGTTTTTCATTCTTGGTCGACTCAATCGCTGACCGACTGATATTTGAAATCGCAGTGCTGCTACTTCTGAGACTTCAGCCAGGCATGAGGATCAAGAAATGGAAGATGCTGCTACTTCTCATCCTGGTATGATCTGCGCGGTTTTGCTTTTGGTCGATTGAATCTTTATTTTTGACTTTGAACTTCTTCTGCAGCTCCACCTAGCGTTGTCATCAATCTTCCTGACGATGATGATGAAGCGCCACTGAGGCAGAGGAGGAGCAGGAAGGCGATTGTTGGCAAGGCTGCTCAGGTTGTGTCAGCACCTGGGCCACTGATTCTAGAGGGGAGCAACGTTGCTCGAGCTACCGTGTCCTTTGCGGAGCCATTGACGGTTGCCCGCCCTTCGTCGTCGAGTGCTGACCCGCCTTCTCTCTTCTCCACCTACCACGTCCCGGAGGACCAAGCAAGCGCTGCCAAGGAAGCCATACGCCAGGCCGGGATTATGATGGAGCAGGTGAAGGCGATCCGAACCGCCAGCCGAGCAGCTTATGACGCGAGTTCAGCTCTCCAGAGTAATGTCCATGTTAGTTAAACATTGACTAGAAATCTTGATGTTTGTCATGCACCCACTGGGTGTGTCAATTCTACGGTGGACTGCTGGCAGTCGACTGTATTCTTTGTGTCTTGAGATTTCTCACTTTACTTGTTTCACTCGAGCTTGGTCGAGTGGAACAATAAAACTGGTGGGGGCACGCTGAGTGCACCCACTGGGTGTAGTCCCCGAGACCGTGGTCGATTGCTGGCAGTCGGCTATGGTCTGAATTTTTTTACTGCTGACAGTTAACTACTTCCGGTCGACTGATCGACTCTGAGTCTAGCTGATAGAACTAGTGGGGGCACGCTGAGTGCATCCACTGGGTGTAGTCCCCGAGACTACAGTTGAATGTTTAGATTCAGCTATAGTCTTAGAAATACTATGATTTTTCTTTTAGTCACTCGTAAGTGATCTGTCGTTGATGTCTGTCGACTGAACTTCCGCAGAAATCTTGTGACCTTGTTTCTCGTTATACCGAATTGGAGAACAAGCATATCTATCTTGAACTTGACCAGAAGCTTGTCCAAGAGAACTTTACGAAGTCGAAGGAGGAGGCAAAAGGTATATTTGGTGAGAATCTTGACGACTGTCCTTGCTTCTTGCCTGTCTCTGAGTCTGATCTTATTGTGATTTTTGCAGAAAAACTGAGGGATGCTCTGAAGAAGAAGGACCTTGACCTTGCCGAGGCACAGAAAGTGGCTTCGGACAAGACAAAACTTGCAGAAGAGAAGTTGGCTTCTGTCAACAAACTTGAAGAGGAAAACACTAATCTGAAAGCTGCTCTCGACGTGGCCAACCAAGAAGTCACTCGACTGAAGAATGCCAATATGGTCCTGAGTGACAAAGCTGGCGAACTGGCAGGAAAGAAGAATGACTTGGAGGTTTATCTGGGAGGACTCGCGAAGAAGCTATTCCTCATGCTCGAAGGTAACCCCTTATCTCCGATTGGTAATTACTGACTTGCTGTAAGGGCATTAGCTTATCCTTGAATCGTGTCGGCAGAATTCTGCCAAAACTTTGAAGAGGAGACTAGTCGAGTGGAGACTGGCTTGGATCCCATCAATTCTTCGGTGAAGGATGAAACCGCTATGAACGTGCTCCGCCTCGAGTCTCGCGTTGCTGCATTGGTCGATTACCTTGCAAGACTGCAGGCTGCAACGTCGCGCATCGACACATCGCTCTGGCCAGAATAAATGCTTCAGAACGACCTTGAGTCGCTGATGACTTGACTGAACGAAGTTCCCAGTTGAGTGCAAGAATGGAAGAAGTCTTCTGCCAGGTGCGGTGCTGACGTCGCTCTGTCCTTGGTCCGCGTCCACTGCAAGGAAGCGAGAGAAGACAAGCTGGTGTCTCTCAAGGTGGCCAACACTAGGAATCATGACTTTCGTTCTTTCATGGAGACCTTCATCGCGGCTGCCACTCGGATCGCAGATGGGATCGACCTGAACGAGTTTGTTGCACCTTCCAGCCCTCCACAGGAGGGGTAAAAAACTTCTATGCTCGATGATTTGAATTTGCCTCGGAATGCCGAGTGATTTTTGTAACCGACAAACTTTAACAGGCTTGATGCCTGAGCACTTCTGGGTCCGTAGGACGTTATCCGAACTTGATTTGCCATTGAAATACATTTGCTTCTTTCGGACAACCATCTTCTTTGGGTTGGAATATATACAAGTATCTGTAATGCTCTTTTGCAGGTAGGAGTGAAGCACAAATTGCAGTCGAATTGTGCTCGTCATGTTTGGGCGAGTGCTGGGTTGCAACCAAGCCTCCGAGTGAGAAAATTGTTCTCCACTCGGAAGGATTTTAGAAACTTAGGCGAGCACTTAGCTGCAGCTAAGCCCCTGAGTGGGAGGTTTGCTCTCCACTCAGTAGGATTTTAGAAACTTAGGTGAGCACTGGGCTGCAGCTAAGCCCCCGAGTGGGAGGTTTGCTCTCCACTCGGTAGGTTTTTTTAGAAACTTAGGCGAGCACTGGGCTGCAGCTAAGCCCCCGAGTGGGAGGTTTTCTCTCCACTCAGTGGGATTTTAGAAACTTAGGCGAGCACTGGGCTGCAGCTAAGCCCCCGAGTGGGAGGTTTGCTCTCCACTCGGTAGGATTTTCGTGGCACGGCTTTGGAGGAGAAGGTAGCAGTCGACCCGCGCTTCCTCCTCCTTGCGGAACGCACATTGTGTTTGTGACGTAGCTCGGAAGGAGGAAGCAGGGGTCGACCTGCGCCTTGTCCTCCTTGCGAAGCGTATGATGTCTTTTATTCTTAGGCGAACACTAGGTTGCAGCTAAGCCTCCGAGTGGAAGACTGGCTTATCACTCGGTAGGAATTTCAAAAACTTAGGCGAGCAGTGGGCTGCAGCTAAGCCTCCGAGTGGAAGGCTGGCTTACCACTCGGTAGGATTTTTGAAAACTTAGGCGAGCACTGGGCTGCAGCTAAGTCCCCGAGTGGAAGGCTGGCTTACCACTCGGTAGGATTTTGTTTACTTAGGCGAGTACTTGGACTGCAGCTAAGCCTCCGAGTGGAAGGCTGGCTCACCACTCGGTAGGATTTTGTTTACTTAGGCGAGTACTTGGACTGCAGCTAAGCCTCCGAGTGGAAGGCTGGCTCACCACTCGGTAGGATTTTGTTTTAACTTAGGCGAAACGGATTCGCAGCTAAGCCTCCGAGTGGAAGGCTGGCTTACCACTCGGTAGGATTTTTTACAAGCTTAGGCGAAACGGGTTCGCGGCTAAGCCACCCACTGGGGGACAGATTTATGAGAACAAAAGCAATAACAATTACTGAGAAAATTATGAAACTCTTGTCTTTGATGAATACACTACAGGAGTACTTTTATTACAACTCATCCGAGTCAAAAACTTAAGTATAAAAAGGGCGGAGCAGGTCCGCCTTCCATGCTCGGGGCTCGTCAATCTGGTGCTCGACATTGTAAAGGCAGTATGCCCCATTATGGAGAACCTTGGTGACGATGAAGGGACCTTCCCAAGTAGGAGCAAGCTTGTGTGGTTTCTGCTGATCCACTCGAAGAACTAAATCTCCCTCCTGGAAAGCTCGACTCTTCACATTTCTGGCATGGAAGCGACGCAAGTCCTTCTGGTAAATGGTCGATCGGATCAAGGCCATTTCTCTTTCTTCTTCTAGAAGGTCGACCGCGTCCTATCGGGCTTGCTCTGCTTCAGCTTCAGTGTAGAGTTCGACTCGGGGTGCGTTGTGAAGCAGGTCACTCGGCAAGACTGCTTCAGCTCCGTAGACCAAGAAGAACGGAGTCCTCCCAGTCGACCGGTTTGGCGTGGTCCTTAATCCCCAAAGCACCAACGGAAGTTCGTCGACCCATGCACCAGCTGCGTGCTTGAGGTCGCGCATCAGTCGGGGTTTCAACCCTTTGAGAATTAAGGCATTTGCTTGTTCTGCTTGTCCATTCGACTGAGGGTGGGCGACTGAAGCATAGTCGACTCATGTACCCTGAGATGCGCAGAAGGTTCTGAATTCTTCAGAGTCGAAGTTTGACCCATTGTATGTGATGATACTGTGGGGAACTCCATATCTGAATACTAACTCCCTGATGAAGCTGACGGCGGTGCCGGCATCCAGATTCTTGATGGGTTTAGCCTCAATCCACTTGGTGAACTTGTCGACTGCTACCAATACATGGGTGTAGCCGTTTCTGCCTGTTCTCAGTGGTCCAACCATATCCAACCCCCATACAGTGAAAGGCCAGACGAGTGGAATGGTCTTCAAGGCTGAGGCGGGTTTGTGCGACATATTGGAGTAGAATTGACATCCTTCACACTTGTCGACTATCTCTTTTGCCATCTCATTTGCTCTGGGCCAGTAGAAACCCGCTCGGTATGCTTTAGCCACGATGGTCCGAGAGGACGCATGATGGCCACAGGTCCCCGAGTGGATATCGTTGAGAATCATTCGACCTTCTTCTGGTGTTATGTATTTCTGGCTGACTCCAGTCGCACTTTCTCTGTATAACTGTCCCCTCATGATGGTGAAGGCTTTGGATCGGCGGACGATCTCTCGAGCCTCTTCTTCATTCTCGGGGAGCTCTTTCCTCAGAATATAGGCGATATAGGGCACTGTCCAGTCGGGAGTGATGACCAGAACTTCCATGATTAAGTCGACCACAGTTGGGACCTCGACTTCAGTCGGATCTGTTGCGCTTTTTGGCTGCGGGGCTTCCTCAGTGAAAGGATCTTCTTGAACCGATGGCGTGTGAACATGCTCCAAAAACACGCCACTCGGAATGGCTTCTCTCTTTGAACCTATCTTCGCCAAGTCATTGGCTGCTTGATTTTTCAGTCGGGGAACGTGATGGAGCTCTAATCCCTCAAATTTCTTCTCCAGCTTTCTGACTGCATTGCAGTAACCAGTCATGGCTGGGCTTCTGACGTCCCACTCCTTCATCACTTGGTTGACCACTAAGTCCGAGTCACCGTAGACCATGAGGCGACAGACGCCGAGTGAAATGGCCATACGCAACCTGTACAAGAGTGCTTCGTATTCTGCTTCATTGTTGGAGGAATCAAAGTGAATCTGGAGTACATATCTGAGCTTATCTCCTCGGGGGGAAACCAAGACCACTCCGGCACCGGAACCATTCAGCATTTTGGAGCCATCGAAGAACATAGTCCAGTGCTCCGAGTGAACTTGGGTTGGTAACTGCTGTTCAGTCCACTCGGCGAGGAAATCTGCTATTGCTTGGGACTTGATAGCTTTCTTTGCCTCAAATCTGATATCTAGGGGAAGAAGTTCAATCGCCCATTTTGCCACTCGACCGGTTGCGTCTCTATTGTGCAGAATCTCTGATAAGGGGGCGTTAGTGACGACTGTGTGATATGGTCAGAGAAGTAGTGAGCAACTTTCTTCGTGGTCATATAAATCCCATATACAAGCTTCTGATAATGAGGGTATCGTTGCTTGGATGGGGTCAGGACTTCAGAAATGTAATATACCGGGCGCTGAACTTTGAAGGCTTTCCCTTCTTCTTCCCTCTCGACCGTAAGTACAGTACTGACGACTTGTCCTGTGGCTGCAATGTAAAGCAGCAAAGGCTCTTTGCTGATAGGGGCAGCAAGCACCGGCTGGGTGGAAAGCAGGGTTTTTAACTCTGCAAACGCTGCATCAGCTTCAGGAGTCCACTCGAACTTGTCTGACTTCTTCATCAGTCGGTAAAGAGGCAATGCCTTCTCACGAGACGAGAGATGAATCGACTTAAAGCGGCCAAGCAACCAGTAAGCTTCTGAACATCGTGCACACGCACAGGTCTTTTCATTCGGAGTATTGTGCCTACTTTCTCTGCGTTTGCATCAATTCCTCGTTCGAAAACGAGAAAACCGAGTAACTTTCCACCAGGAACTCCGAATGTGCACTTGGATGGGTTAAGCTTGATATCGTACATCCTGAGGTTGGCAAATGTTTCAGCGAGGTCAGTCAGCAGGTCGGAACCTTTCCGTGACTTGACCACAATGTCATCCATGTACGCTTCCACATTCCGACTGATTTGAGTGAGTAAACACTTCTGAATCATCCTCATGAACGTGGCTCCGGCAATCTTGAGGCCGAATGGCATGGTGACATAACAGAAGCACCCGAATGGGGTGATGAAAGCCGTTTTGATCTCATCGGGCCCAAACAGACGGATCTGATGGTACCCAGAATAAGCGTCCAAGAAAGACAGTCGCTCACATCCCGCAGTCGAGTCGACTATTTGGTCGATGCGGGGAAGAGGAAAATGATCTTTCGGGCAGGCCCGATTGATATGCTTAAAATCGATGCACATGCGAAGCGAGTTGTCCTTTTTGGGGACCATGACGACATTGGCGAGCCACTCAGAATGATAAATCTCCCGGATAAACTCTGCTACTAGGAGCCGAGCCACTTCCTCGCCAATAGCCTTCCTTTTCTAGATGGCGGACCGTCGCAGATGTTCCTTCACAGGTTTTGCCTTTGAATCGACTCGTAGACGATGCTCAGCCAGTCCCCTGGGTACACCCGGCATGTCAGAAGGTTTCCATGCAAAGATGTCCCAGTTCTCACGGAGGAACTGGATGAGCGCTTCTTCCTATTTGGGGTCGAGTGTTGTGGAGATATGAGTCGGAGCAGCGTTAGGGTCGGTCCGGTGGATGTGAACGGGTTTTGTCTCACCGGACGACTGAAACGCTGATTCCGCAGCAGGCTTTTTGGCTCGCAACAAATCACTCGGATCTGCATTCCTTTGGTGTTCCTGCCACTCTTCTGCCACCATCTGAGCATCGGCGATCTTTGAGCCTTTCTGGAAGCACTCTTCTGCCTTCTTGCGGTTACCAGTGACAGTGATCACTCCTTTAGGACCAGGCATCTTTAGTTTGAGGTACACGTAACATGGTTGAGCCATAAAACGTGCATAAGCTGGTCTGCCCAAAATTGCATGATAGGCACTCTGGAAATCCACAACCTCAAACGTCAGCTTCTCTTTGCAGAAATTCTTTGAATCACCAAAAACTACATCAAGAGCAATCTGGCCAAGTGATGCGGCCTTTTTGCTAGGGATGACTCCATAAAAACTCATGTTGCTTGTGCTCAATCTGGACATCGGAATGCCCATCCCTTTCAGCGTCTCACCATATAGTATATTCCAAGTGCTGCCGCCATCCATCAACACTTTGGTCAGTCGAGTGCCTTCAACGACGGGGTTGACCACCAGCGCTTGCCTCCCAGGGGTGGCTATGTGCATGGGGTGGTTAGACTGGTCGAATGTAATGGCAGTCTGAGACCACTTCAGGTAATTGGGTGTTGAAGGAGCAGCCATATTCACCTCTCGGTTTATAACTTTCAGTCGGTTTTTGCTCTCAACATCGGCAAAAATCATCAAGGTGGAATTGACCTCTGGATATTCCTCGTCACTATCCTCCTTGTCCTCAACCTTGTCCGACTCTTTTTCTTTGTCCTTGGGCTGCTTCCCTTGGAACTGCTGTATAAGGAGTCGACACTGTCGAGTGGTATGCTTCGGGTAGATGAAATTACCCTCTTCGTCTTTCTTGGTGTGGATGTGACATGGTAAATCCATCACGTCATTTCCTTCTTTATCCTTTATTTTCTTGGGGTTCCAAGGCCCCTTGGGTTTCCCTTTGAACTTTCCTTGGTTCAGGGCCAAGGCTTCTCCAGGTGCGGCTGGCTCGGCTTTACGCTTTTGCTTCCGACTGGAATTTCCGCCTCCGGTGTCCAGGGCGACTCACTTGTGCTTGCCGCTCCGGAGCTGATCCTCTTCCTCACCATTGGCATATTTGGTGGCTATTTCCATCATTCGACTCAGAGACATGTCTCCGGTTTGACCAAATTTCAGGCTTAGCTCTCTGTACTTTACGCCCTCCTTGAAGGCGCAAACTGCCTGGTGATCAGATACATTTTCTACTGTGTGATGCAGCGTGGTCCATATCTGGATGTAATCCCTCAGAGTCTCATTCGACTTATGTATGCAAGATTGCAGCTATGTCAGTCCCGCCGGCCACTTGCACGTTCCTTCGAACGTCCTGACAAACACTCGGGAGAGGTCCTCCCACGTGTAGATGCTGCCGGGTGTCAACTCATTCAGCCATGCCCTGGCTGACCCTTCCAACATGAGAGGCAGATGCTTCATGGCCACCTCATCATTTCCGCCGCCGATCTGAACAGCCACTCGGTAGTCCTCAAGCCAAGTATCAGGCTTGGACTCACCATTGAACTTGCTGACTCCAGTCGCCAACCTGAAGTTGGGAGGAATCACCGCGGCTCTGATGGCTCTGCTGAAACACTCTGGTCTGGAGACGTGCACTCGGCTGCTGGTGGGTACATCTCTGTCATTACCCTCTCTGTGGGCTCTGTTCCGGTCGACTAGACTTTGAACGATGATGGATCTCGCATCAAAGCCTGATTCCCTGGGGTCGACCGGAATTCTTCGCCCGCCACTGTGCTGGCGTCTGTCATCCTGCTGTCGAGGCATATATGATCCACCCCTTGGGGGAGGAGTGGGCACTCGACATTGATCGTTGTGATCGAATCGGTGATCATACTGCTCATAGTTCCTGTACTGATCGTGCCGGTCGCCATGCCCTTCACGCCTCGGGGGTGATCTGGGGGTATGAGCCGACTGGACCGTATTCGCCGCCACGGATCTGCTATGAATCCTGTTCCGCGACTGCGACAACAGCCGAATTCTAATCTCCTGCTGCCCGGAGCAAATCCCTAATCTGCATCAAGCCTCTGCCAGCCTCTGACTGGAAATGCTGAATCGACTCTGCTATATGGGTTGCAGATGCCAAATTCTGGATCGGAGTGCGGTATACCTGAGTCAGAGGTTTAAAGAGTTGGCGTCGACTGCAGTCTGGAATCCGTTGCCGCGCGCGCTCGTCGAGTGCCCGCTGAAGGTTCTCCAGTCGAGTGCGCTCAGCCAGGTTGGCCAAGCGCGCATCCTCTAAGGCGCGAGCCTCAGGGGTTTCTCCAACGATTGGAGTATGAAGCACATCCATGTTCCGGCGGCGAAGCTCTTCCCTCTGCTGCGAGTCGAGGGGCTCGGGGCGGTACTCCTCATGGTCGTGCGATGGATCGTCTCCGCCATTGCCTCCCTCGGTGCCAGGAAAGCTGGGGGGAACGTGCGGCCCATTGACCATCAGGACCTCCGCCACCGGATCACTGCTGTCGCATTCGGATGCAGTCTCTGCGGAGCCAGTCGACAGGTCGAACATGCCGTAGAGAGATTCGTCGGGCTCGATTGCCGCGACTAGGGCAGTTGTCGACTGGCGAGCCACTGCGTGCCTCACTCACCGCTGAAGCCTCGACCGACCAGAGTGCTTACACCGGCGGGAAGCTGGGAGGGAGGATGACATGAAAACCGGCCGATACTGAGTCGACGGTTGCCGCAGAAGGACGCCGCGGACGCATGCTCGAAAGTGCGTAGCTCCACGGACTGGGAGCGCATCCACGTCGAGCGGAGCCTCCTGTAGCCAGGCAGAGTTGTCGGCGACGAATGTGAGCACGCCGAGACGGATCTCGCGGCCCTCAACCAAAACTCCACCTGAAACCATGATGATGGGAGTTGAAAAGATTGCAACTTCTCCAACTAGTCGCTAAGACACCTGCCACAAGGTGGGCGCCAACTGTCGTGGTTCTAAGTCTGACAGTAGAATAGGGGGTAGGTATGGAGAGGCAAGATCTTAGCTATGGAGCAGTTGTACACACAAGTGTTTTACGAGTTCAGGCCCTTCTCAGAGGAAGTAACAACCCTACGTCTCGAAGCCCGGAGGCGGTCGACTGGATTATGTGTGTGAGAGTTACAGGGGTGCGAACCCTTCTACCAGTGGAGGAGGGTGGCTTATATAGAGGACGCCAAGACCCCAGCCAGCCCACGTAGCGGAGGTTTAAAGTACATTAAGGTCAGGCGTTACTGGTAACGCCTTACATAAAGTGTCATCATGACCATAAAGACTACTTAATTACAGACCGTTTGGATACAGAGTAGATCTTGAACTCTTGGTGGTCGAGTGAGTCTTCATGGTCGAGTGTCTTCAGGTTCATCGAGTGTCTTCTAGTCCGTCGAGTGGAGTCCCTCTCGGTCGACTGGAAGATGGCTTCTTCTAAAAGATGCCCTTGGGGAGGGTACCTTGGACAGGTTCATGACCCTACCGTAGGTACATGACTTCATCAGTTGGTCTACTTGACACAGACGTGATGCCTATGTTCATGATCATTGCCTTAGATATCGACATAAGTATGCGCTTTTCTATCAATTGCTTGACAGTAATTTGCTCACCCACCGTAATATTTGCTATCTGAAGAGAAGCCATTAGTGAAACCTATGGCCCCCGGGTCTCTTTTCCATTATATTGAATCTTGTTTACATCCTGCTAGTTTCCGATCTACTATTCAATCTTTACTACCAATATATAAACCAAAAATACCAAAAATATGTACTTTACCGTTTATATATCTCTATTAGATCACACTTTTGCAAGCGATCGTGAAGGGCTTGACAACCCCTTTATCGCGTTGGGTGCAAGTTGTTGATTGTTTGTGTGCAGGTATTCGGTGACTTGTGCGTCGTCTCCTACTGGATTGATACCTTGGTTATAAAAACTGAGGGAAATACTTACACTACTTTGCTGCATCACCCTTTCCTCTTCAAGGGAAAACCAACGCAAGCTCAAGAGGTAGCATGGGGAAACAAGAACAAGAAAATCAGTAGGGTATTTTATTTTCCCACACAAGACTTCAACATGGAGGGAGTCCTGGACTGTGGGGTCCTCGGGGAGCCGGCCTATGTGACATGGGCCAGATTGATGGGCCGTGAAGATACGAGATAGAAGGCCTTCTCCCGTGTCCGAATGGGAGTCTCTTTTGCGTGGATGGCAAGCTTGGCATTCAGATGTATAGTTTCCTTCCTCTGCAAACTGACTTTGTACTACCCTAGTCCCCTCCGATGCCTATATAAACAGTAGGGCGTAGTCCGTAGAGGCAATCACAATCATACATCCTAGACATCTAGGGTTTAGCCATTATGATCTCGAGGTAGATCAACTCTTGTAACACCTACTCATCAAAGTCAATCAAGCAGGAAGTAGGGTATTACCTCCATTAAGAGGGCTCGAACCTGGGTAAACATCGTGTACCCTGCCTCCTATTACCTTCGATCCTTAGACGCATAGTTCGGGACCCCCTACCTGAGATCTGCTGGTTTTGACACCGACATTGGTGCTTTCATTGAGAGTTCCACTGTGCCGTCACTAGAAGGCTCAATGGCTCCATCGATCATCTACAACAATACTGCCCTGAGGGAGACTTTTCTCCTCGACCAAATTTTCATATTCGGCGGCTTCGCACTGTGCGCCAACTCGATTGGCCATCTGGAGCAGATCGACAGCTACGGCCCTGGTCATCAGGTCAGTTTTGGAAATCTGAACTATGTCGCTGACATCCGAGGAGACTTGATCTTCCAAGGGTTCGCGACCCAATCACCGCTCTGGCCTTAGATCCAGAGCACACCACCAGGTCCGAAGACGGGAGTTTAAAACCCGTCGGACTCTCTGCAGCTATAGAGCCTGACACCGGAGAACTGGAGGGGATCGCATCACCGGCACGCCTGGAGTCACGCCAGGATCCCTCTATCCTCATGGAGCCGGACTTGCCTACGGACACTAACTCCGAACTCTCAAGATCTGCGTCATATGAGCTTGGACAGGGAACTTCTATCCCACCCTACTCCACAAACTCTCGCTTCCCTGTCCAAACCTCACTCTTAAATGAGGCCCTGTACTTAATGCGATCTCTCGCCATTGCAGAATAATCGCTACCAAACTATGCCCAGCCCACACTAGGGGCTGAGAGCGGGGAATTTTATGTCCCGCCCACCACCCACTTCATAGCCACTGTCGAGGACTTAACTGACATGCTCGATTACATTTCCAAAGACAGCGACGACACGACGATGCCGGAGAAGAACAAAGCCAGAACCCGCTGTTTACCAGACGCTGGACGGCCACTTCCACATATGACGTGTACATGGTGGACACACCCAAAGAGGATGACGACGATGGTGGGAAGGATCCAGTCGAGGACAAGCCTCCCATGGCACCACCAAACCGTCAACGTCAGTGACGCCGCTCGAAATCGCATCGCAAAAAAGATAGCAATACCGGCACAGGAGACAACAATACTACGGATAACGCCAAAGACCAAGAAGCCCCTATCGAACCAACATCCGAGCATGATGATTGGGAGGATGGGCAAGTCAACCCCGACGATCCTATCGGGAACGAGGGCTCGGAGGATAGCAACTACTTACCGATCTCCGAAGAGGATGAGAGCCTCTACGACGAAGATTTATGCGCCAGATAATAGCCATTGCAAGAAGCCTGAAAAAGAAGCAGCAACAACTTCAAGCTTATCAGGATCTGCTCAATGACAGATGGCCTAATGTCCTGGCAGTCGTGGAATACGGCCTCGAACGCCCAACTAAGAGTTACCTGAAGTGCAAGCTGCTACCCCAATTCGATGATGAGGCCCCAGAGCCTATATCGCCAATGCATAACGCTGCCGATGGACCTGACCGACCACCACATGGCCGGGACAGAGCGGCAACTCAAACCGAACACCAGTCTGCACCACCCCGCCATAAAGGCAGAGAGACATCGGCTAAAAGATACACTTATGACCTATGACAGGACCTGAATAATAGAGCCAGCTAGACCAGATCAATCTATGGATCAAGGGGGCGTGCCACAGCACGAGAATACGGCCATCAGGCCTGGCGTGACAAGCACACCTTCACCCGGGCTGAAAACCGCATACATACTCCATCTGAACTATGTCGTGACGTTGCCCGATATAGAGGAGCCGCACACCCCCTATGCTTCACCAATGAGGTAATGGAGCACCAGTTCCCAGAAGGGTTTAAACCCGTGAACATTGAATTATACGATGGCACAACAGATCCTACAGTATGGATTGAAGACTTTCTTCTCCACATTCACATGGCTCGCGGTGATGATTTACATGCCGTGAAATACCTCCCCCTAAAACTTAAGGGACTAGCTCGGTACTGGTTAAACAGCCTCCCAGAAAACTCTATTGGAAGCTGGGAAGCCCTGGAGGATGCCTTTAGAGACAACTTCCATGGCACTTATATCCGGCCTCCGGACGCCGATGACCTCAGTCACATAGTCCAGTAGCCTGGAGAGTCAACCAGAAAATTTTGAACCCGGTTCCTAAATAAAAAGAACCAAATTGTTGATTGTTCGAACGCGAGGCTCTAGCAGCCTTTAAACACATCAGTCACGATGAATGGCTCGCTCGACACCTCGGCCAAGCAAAGCCAAAGTCCATGGAAGCCCTCACATCACTCATGACCCTCTTTTGCGCAGGCAAAGATAGATAGCTAGCCCATAGAAGCAAAAATACCAGCAACCTAGTCACTTCTTGAGCCAGAAACAGCAACGGCAGGCCCTGACGCAACAAAAACAAGCATCGGAGCAACACTTACAATGCCGAGACACAACGGTCAACGCCGGATTCAGTGGCTCCAAGCCCGGTCAGCAGAAGAAGCCATTAAAAAGAAACAAAGATGGTTCTTCTAGCCTGGACCGAATACTCGATCGACCTTGCCAAATTCACGGCACCCCTGACAAGCCTGCCAACCATACCAACAGAAGTTGTTGGGTCTTTAAACAGGCCGGTAAGTTAAACACCAAGCATACGGGGAAAGGGTCACCCAGCGAGGATGACGACGAGGAGCCTGTCCACCAAACACAGGGGGACAGAAGAAATTTCCCCCCAAGGTCAAAACAGTGAACATGATATACGTTACTCACATCCCCAAGAGGGAGCACAAGCGCGCGTTAAGGGACGTCTATGCGATAGAGCCAGTCGCCCCTAAATTCAACCCATGGTCAGCATGCCCGATCACTTTCGATCGCAGAGACCATCCGACCAGTATCTGTCATGGAGGTTCAACCGCGTTGGTCCTCGACCCAATTATCGATGGATCCCACCTCACGAGAGTCCTCATGGACAGCTGCATCAGTCCTAACCTGCTCTATCAGGACACAGTCTGCAAAATGGGTATTGACTAGTCAAGAATCAAGCCCACCAAAACTACCTTCAAATGAGTAATACCTGGTGTAGGGGCCCGCTGCACAGGCTTAATCACATTGGAGGTCGTCTTCGGTTCGCCGAACAACTTCCGAAGCGAAGACTTGATCTTCGACATCGTCCCTTTCCGCAGTGGCTATCATGCACTGCCCGAACGAACTGTGTTTGCCCGCTTCAATGCAGTCCCGCACTATGCCTATCTTACACTCAAGATGTCAGGACCATGCGGTGTTATAACAGTCCATGGAAACATGGATCGCTCCCTCTGTACTGAGGAACACACCGCAGCCCTCGCAGCGGAAGTACAGGTCGACCTTATCAAGCCAAACTCCACATCGGCAGTCAAGCCCCCGTACCCTATCAAACGAGTCCGGACTACCCTGCAGAATGACAGTCCAGCTCGTCAGGAGCTCGATTAGCAATTCAGCCTTTGTCTTAGCCCCAACCGAACTACGGCGTATGTACCGCATGCACATACACACTAAAGGTACCATGAGCGACGATGAAGGCATATCAAGGAAAAATTCCACAATACGGCTCGGCCGTACCTGGACCCTCATATCTACCTTTTTCTTATCTTTGTTTTTTCAGGTTCCCTACAACCCACATCATCTTTTTATGGTGCCAAGGGACCTTTTCCCGGCCCCTTATGAAAACCTGCTTAGTGATCCTCTCAAAGGATCACACACCGAGGCGAAAAACAGCGCAGATGTATGGCAGAGTATCTAAAGGATCTTCAAAGATCACATCTTCCCCTTTTTAGTACCTATACACAACTTTCCCTTGTTGTCGGAGTAATGGGCCACGGGTAGGCTGACCCGAGCCCCAGAACCTTTCAAGACATCGGGGCAAGCCGCGCCCCTCAAAGCCGAGTCTCAGATGACGACTCCCAGATGGGCCGAGTCTTAGATGACGACTCCCAGATAAACCGAGTCTCAGATGATGACTCCCAGATAAACCGAGTCTCAGATGACGACTCCCAGATAAACCGAGTCTCAGATGATGACTCCCAGATGATCCGAGTCTCAGATGATGACTCCCAGATAAACCGAGTCTCAGATAACGACTCCCAGATGAGCCGAGTCTCAGATGACGACTCCCAGACGGGCCGACCCATGGCCGGCGACTTCTGGAGGAGCCGGCTATGGAGAGTCGGCCCACGGCTCTACACTCATCGCGATAGATGAGGCAGGTACGACCACGCCGTGGCCGTCACCTCCTGCTTGCGAGGAGCCGGCATGGCTACAGTATGCCGTACGCAGGAGATCTCCGGCGTGGCCCGGCACTGTAGCCATGCCAGACTTGACCTTAGCCACAGTACGCGGCGCACTGTGGCCACGATGGCCTACCTATATGGCTCAGAGACGACGGACCCGCCAGTCAGTGAGAGCATAGAAGACGGCGGATACGCCCCGAAGGCGGCCCTGTGGGAGTCGGCTCCTCGGAGTCGGCCAGCCTCTCCCACGGGTCCCACGCGCCATTAACCAGACAAGATGGGGAGTAACGACAGTGATCGCCCGATAGACGGCGGCACTGTTCCCACGACCCAATGACCAAGCCTGCGTCATCAGAAGCACGGCTACAGTGCCGGACTCGTCGGCGGGGACCGCGAGTCGGCGGGCCCATCAGTCGGCGGAGAAGACGGCGGCCTGTGAAACAGACGGCTGGGACCCGTGCCCAGCCGGATTACCATTGTACCCCCGGGGGGTAGGCCTATATAAACCCCCCGGGGCACCCATGCAAAGGGTTCGCATCCATTAGCCTTAGACCAGATCACATAGGAAGAAGAGGGCTAGCCTTGCCTCCTTCTACCTCCAGAATACAGCTCTAGGAGCAACCTTGTAGTCACTACGCCTTAGTGATCATGCGGAGACCCCGCAGAGCAGCAGTAGGGGTGTTATCTCCCCGGAGAGCCCCGAAGCTGGGTAAGATTCACCGGCGTGCATGCCTTCGCCTAATCCCGTTTCCTGGCACCGGCGACGTTCTACTCGCTCCCACCATGATAAGCCATCCTTTGGCATATGTCGCACCCAACCCCCGACATTTGGCGCCCACCGTGGGGCGAGGTGCACCGTCATCCGGAGACCTGCTTTGGACGGGAACCCTTTTCCTCCCCCGCGAGCATAGCCAGCCCGGCACGCCCGATGGCGCTTGCCCTGACGCGCTGCAAAGCGTCGACGACGCCTGCGCGGCGAGCTGCCTCGCTGACCTTCTCGGTGAGGTTAGCATCTCCGATGAGCCTGCACCCGATGCGGGCACGGGCGGCCCCGAAAGCCTCCTCGCGGGCCTCCTCGACCATCTCCACGTCGCCGGCGAGCCTGCCGTGGACTTGGAGTCTGTAGGCTCCACCGACCCGATGCTGGTCGACTCCGATGGTGTGTCGCTCGACACGTTCCCCTCCAACCTGGTGATCTACGACGAGCCGCTCCCTCGCGAGGAGAGCGGCGGAAGCGCCATCACGGAAGTGCTCGTCATCAGCCATGGTGAGCACTCCGGTGAAGGAGCTCATGACCCGCTCGAGGCAGCTCTGCGAGACCTGACGGCACCCATTCTGGAGGACGCTGATGCCGAGACGCTAGAGACACGCCGCCTTCAGATTGTCGAAGGCGCGAAGAAGCTGGCAAGCATGAGACGCTTGTCGGAGGCCTACCAACGTGAGCTGGATCGCGCTGTGGGTGGCTCGCCAGTGCCGACTGGGCCTAGCCACCTAGGCGCGGTCCGACAACGCGGCGCGGCCATCGCCAACCTGTTCGGGGCCGATCGCCCCGTATATGCCACGCCCGCCGAGAACATCCGTGCCGCCCAGGCGGCAGCAGACGAGCTAGACAACTTCGAAGGCGAAGAGCGCCGCCTAATGACCGAGCGAGTCCAGCGACTCCTCAAATCGGCTACCGCATAGAACGAAGCCGGCTGTCGCATGGAGGCGCCGCAGCGACAGAATGACGACTTACCTCCCCGCCGAGATCAAGGCGCGACGTCTCGGACGCCGACTAGCAGAGTCCGCGGAAGAAAAGAGAAGGATCCGGCTGTTAGCCACAGTCGGACTCGCATCACCATCGAGCGCGACCAAGACGGCCGCCCAAGAGCAGTGGAGCGGTGGGGCGACTACCTGCCTCCCCCACCACGAAGGGAAAGACGAGTCTCCCCACCGCCTATCGAGCATCCGACTCTCGGTGACCGCCTCGGCCGTCGAGAGGGAGTCGGAGAGAACGAGGCTCGCCACCGGATCGACCGACTCCACCGATCCCTGGCGCTGGAAGAAGAAGACGAGCTGGGTCCACCCTGCTTTGGGCCCCGCATCCGAGATGAGCCCTTCCCCAAAGGGTTCACGCTCCCCTGAGACACACCCAAGTACACCGGCTCCGTGAAACCGGAAGATTGGCTAGTTGACTACTCCACAGCCGTCAACATAGCAAACGGCAACAAGCGTGTTGCCGTGAAGTACGTTCCGCTAATGCTCCAGGGCAGGGCCCAGACATGGTTGGACAGTTTGAAGCCCCGCAGCATCAACAGTTGGGTCGACTTCACCGAGGCTTTCATCCGCAACTTCACCAGCACGTACAAGCGGCCCCCCAAGCCACGACAACTCTCCTTGTGCGTGCAAGGCCAAGACGAGTCGACACGCGACTACCTCACGCGATGGGGCGAGCTTTGGAACTCCTTCGAGGGCGTGCACGAGGTGCAGGCTATCGAGTACTTCGCAGCCGGGTGCAGAGAAGGCACCCTCCTCAAGCACCGGCTCCTCTGCGACGAGCCCGAGACCCCTGACGAGTTGCTGGTCATTGCAGACAAATACACCACAGCCGACTCTTCCATGAAGACAGAGATTCAAGTTAGTGCGACTGGCAAAGTGGCCCCCAAGCTCCCAGAACTCCGGCTGGAGATACCAGTCAGCGACAGCAGCAGAATGATCACAAGTGCAAGGCCCCGTAGCCGACTTCCAGCAGTCGGCAGGTCGCGACAGTCGAAGACCAACAGCCTGAGGGGCAGCCTCCGGCGAAGCGGCAGAAAGGCGGCAAGTCCAACTGGTTGCCGGCCTTCTCTTACGAGCAGACTCTGGATGGTCCCTGCAAATTTCACAGCGGCGCGAAGCCATCAAACCATACCACCCGGAAATGCCACTGGCTCACCAGAATCGCCAAGGGAGACGACCTCCTTCCTCCACCGCCTGCTGGGCCGCCGCCTCCACAGCCGCCCCAGCAGCCGGCGGCCAGGCCAGTCGGTGCCGTACAAGATGAATACCCCGAAGAGCATGGAGCTTATGTGGTGTTCACCAGTATGGCTGATGATCGACGCAGCAGACGGTTGCAACAGCAAGAGGTAAATGCAGTAGCATCAGATACTCCGGAGTTTATGCATTGTCCGAGAAGCCTATCAGTTGGAGCAGAGCTGACCACCCAGAGGTGATGCCGAATCCAGGCTCCTACGCCTTGGTCCTGAGTGCTACCTTGGCCACTGATAGGCGGGCCGCTCGCTTTTCGCGAGTGTTGATAGACGGAGGCAGCAGCATCAACATCCTGTACAAGGATACCATGGAGAAATTAGGAATCAAGCAGAAACAGCTTCAAAGCAGCCGAACTGTTTTCCACGGCATTGTACTTGGCCTTTCCTGCTCCCCAATCGGCAAGATCCAGATAGACGTCCTCTTCGGGGACAAAGATCATTTTCGCCGAGAGCCAGTCTGGTTTGAAGTAGTGGACCTTGAAAGCCCATACCAAGCGTTGCTTGGCCGACCAGCTTTAGCCAAATTCATGGCGGTCCCCCACTACGCCTACCTCAAGATGATGATGCCGAGCTTGAAGGGGATTCTGACCGTGGCTGGCGACTATAGGAAGTCGTCCGCTTGCGCGGTCGAGAGTAGTCGGCTGGCCGAGTCCCTGGTGATCGCAGCTGAGAGGCGGCTCCTTGATCGGGTTGTGGCGATGGCCGGCAAGCAGCCAGAGATGTCGCCCGACCCCAAGGAGTCAGAAGCGGAGGGTTCGTTCAAGACGGCTAAGGAAACAAAGAGGATACCTTTGGACCCGGAGCACCCGGAGAGGCACGCTGTCATAGGTGCAAACCTAGACAGCAAATAGGAAGGCGAGCTCGTCGATTTCCTCTGTGAGAATTGAGACATCTTTGCATGGTCTCCTAAAGACATGCCAGGTGTACCGACGGAATTCGCCAAGCACAAGTTACATGTCCCATCTGATGTGAAGCCCGTCAGGCAGCCCTTGCGCCGCCTGTCAGAAGAGAAAAGAAGGGTTGTTGGAGAAGAGATAGCCCGACTCCTAGCGGCCGACTTCATTATGGAGGTGTTCTTTCCAGAATGGCTGGCGAACCCGGTCCTAGTGTTGAAGAAGAACAAGCAGTGGCGGATGTGTATCGACTACACAAGCCTCAACAAAGCTTGCCCCAAAGATCCATTTGCTCTGCCAAGAATTGACCAGGTGATAGACTCCACAGCCGGATGCGAGCTGTTGAGCTTCTTAGACGCATATTCAGGATATCACCAGATCAAGCTGAACCCAGCAGACAGACTGAAGACTCCCTTCATCACGCCGTTTGGAGCCTTCTGCTACATGACTATGATGTTCGGCTTGAGGAATGCCGGCGCCACCTTTCAGCGTTGCATGCAGAAGTGTCTCCTCAAGCAACTCGGCAGAAATGCCCACGTCTACGTGGATGATGTGGTAGTGAAGACGGAAAAGCGGGGAACATTGTTGGAAGATCTCCAAGAAACCTTTGAGAATCTGCGCCAATTCCAGATCAAGCTCAATCCGGAGAAGTGCGTCTTCGGAGTACCAGCTGGCCAGCTCCTTGGCTTCCTGGTCTCTGAACGCGGCATAGAGTGCAACCCTGTAAAGATCAAAGCCATCGAGAGGATGACAGTCCCCCGCCGACTGCTAGATGTGCAGAAGTTCACCGGCTGCTTGGCGTCCATCAGCCGATTCATTGGTCGGCTGGGTGAGAAGGCTCTCCCTTTGTACCAACTGATGAAGAGGACCACCTTCTTTGAGTGGAACCACAAGGCGGATGAAGCATTTCTCGAGTTGAAGAAGATGTTGACTACTCCTCCTGTGCTGGCGGCTCCGACTCCCAAAGAGCCTATGCTCCTATACATTGCCGCCACCAGCTAGGTAGTCAGCACAGTTATCATAGTCGAACGAAAGGAGGAAGGCAAGGCGCTCCCTGTCCAGAGACCGGTATATTACCTGAGCGAGGTACTGTCGACCTCCAAGTAGAACTACCCCCACTACCAGAAGATGTGCTCCGCGTGCATTTCGCCGCCAAGAAGTTGAAGCCTTACTTTCAAGAACATCCAATCACTGTGGTTTGCACCGCTCCACTGGCCGAGATCATCGGAAGCCGTGATGCTTCAGGCCGAGTAGCCAAGTGGGCCATAGATCTGGCTCCCTACACCATCTACTACCAGCCCCGCACCGCCATCAAGTCACAAGCACTGGCCGACTTCCTTGTCGACTGGGCCGAGACCCAGTACCTGCCGCCAGCACCTGACTCCACCCATTGGCGAATGCATTTCGATGGCTCCAAGATGCGCACCGGCCTGGGAGCCGGCGTTGTCCTCACCTCCCCCAAAGGCGACAAGCTCAAGTACGCACTGCAGATCCACTTCGCCGCCTCCAACAATGTTGCCGAATACGAGGCGATCGTTCACGGGCTCCGGCTTGCCAAAGAACTCGGCATCCGCCGGATCCTATGCTACAGCGACTCCGATTTGGTGGTCCAGCAGTCATCCGGCGATTGGGATGCCAAAGACGCAAACATGGAGAGCTACCGCTTCCTTGTGCAGCAAATCAGCGGATATTTCGAGGGGTGTGAATTCCTTCACATTCCAAGAAATGACAATGACCAAGCGGACGCCCTGGCACGAGTCGGCTCCACCCGTCAAGCGATACCATCCGGCGTCGCCCTTCAGCGCCTCCTCAAGCCGTCTATCAAGCCTTCACCAAAATCAGACTCCATTTTTGTGCCAGGTCCCCCCGAAGAAGTCGGGTCCGACTCAAGAGCACCAGCAGACGGCTCCAAAAATACCACAGTCAAAGCCGGCCCGGGGACTGCGACAATCAGCCTGAAGACTCCAGAACTCGGCCCGGGGACTGCGACAGTCAGCCTGAAGACTCCAGAACTCGGCCCGGGGACTGCTCCAGTCGGCCCGGGGACTTCATGGACCCAGCAAGCGGCCGCGGATCCCAGCCCGACGCCTCCCAGCCCAGCCACCCTTGTCCAAGTCGCAATAGTGGCAATCGAAGAAGTAGCAGCACCCTCATGGGCCCAGCCCATCCTCAAGTTCCTAGTAAATAGAGAGCTGCCAGCTGATGAAATCCTGGCTCGGCAAGTGCAACGCCGAGCGGCAGCCTATACCATAGTCAACAGAGAGCTGGTCAGGCGCAGTGTCACTGGTGTCTACCAACGCTATGTCGAGGCAGAACAAGGCCAGGCAATTCTCAGAGACATCCATGAAGGCGAGTGTGGCCATCATGCGGCTTCAAGGGCACTCGTCGCCAAAGCCTTCCGACACGGATTCTTCTGGCCGACTGCCCTGGAAGAGGCCAAAGAATTAGTCCAAAACTGCAAAGGGTGCCAGATGTTCCATTCCAAGCCGCTCCATCCGGCTTCGGCGCTCAAGACCATTCCCATCGCCTGGCCATTTGCGGTTTGGGGCCTGGACATGGTGGGACCATTCAAGACGACACGAGGTGGCCTAACTCACCTACTTGTCGCAGTGGACAAGTTCACCAAGTGGATATAAGCAAAACCCATCAAGAAATTGAATGGTCCGACTGCAGTAATCCTCATCGCCGACATTACGACTCAGTACGGCATACCACATAGCCTCATCACCGACAATGGCACAAATTTTGCCAAAGGAGCCTTGGCCCGTTTCTGCGCTACACAGGGCATCCGACTGGACTTAGCGTCCGTCGCCCATCCGCAGTCAAACGGCCAGGTAGAGCGAGCAAACATCATCATCCTATCCGGCATCAAGCCCTGCCTGGTTGAACCACTGGAGCGCTCGGCTGGCTATTGGCTCGAGGAGCTGCCAGCCGTCCTCTGGAGTCTGCGCACGACTCCAAACAAGTCAACCGGCTTCACGCCTTTCTTCCTCGTCTACGGTGCTGAAGCCGTCATCCCGATGGACATATAATTCGACTCCCCGTGAGTCACCATGTACACCGAGGAGGAAGCAGAAGAAGCACGTCAAGACGGTGTCGATCTGCTGGAAGAGGGCCGGCTGTTGGCACTCAGTCGGTCCGGCATCTACCAGCAGAGCCTGCGCCGATACTACAACAGGAAGGTCAAGCCAAGATCTTTCCAAGAGGGCGACCTTGTGCTCCGACTGATCCAGCGGACAGCCGGCCAGCACAAGCTGTTGGCACCTTGGGAAGGCCCCTTTATTGTCAGCAAGGTGTTGGGCAATGACTCCTACTACCTGATCGATGCTCAGAAGCCCCGAGCTTGCAAGAGAGATGACTCCGGCAAAGAGTCGGAACGACCATGGAATGCAAACCTCCTCCGAAGGTTTTACAGTTGATTCAGTATGTATCACACTACCCCTTTGTATTAAAGTACCGAGACTTCGGGCCCCCCGGGACGAGCTCGGGGACTGCCCCTTTTGATTATCTGTATGATAAGAATTATGCCTTCAAGTATGCTACTTCTTGCCATGCCGCTTGGCGCTGGGTTCGACTAGTCGGCTCGGGGATTCGCCGTCTGGCGCTATGAAATGTTTCCTGAAGTCGGACAAGTAGTGTGCGGCGCCTAAGTCGTCTCCTCCAGAAGCCGCAGCTCACAGAGCGACTGTTTGGTAGGCAGGAGTAAGGATGAATGGGCGTCCACACAAAAAATGGCTAAGGACCCAAAACATCAACATAGCTTAAGCCAGTTTCCAGCCCCCCTTTCTTACAAGCCGACTCGCGAGTATTCGGCTTCTGCTTTCTATCCAACTTGTTAAATAAACTCCAAAGAAAGGCAAGTACTTGCTTTCCCCAAAGTAGCCAGGCATTTGGCCCAGCGGTAGTCCGTAGAGCGGTCTGCCGGCTGGCAAAGCGGCAACTAGGGGAAGGCGGCAAAGGAAAAAGCCAAAGGAGCAATGAGCAAGGAAAGATAGGACTCGGATTAACATTTACATAAGCATAGGCCCATTGGCTGAATCTTCAGACAGAAGTTTAAAATACACCCCGAGGGTCGAATTGTGCTAATTAACAAGTTCATCAAAGACCTTCTAGAACAGATAAAAAAAGCCAAAAGGCAGCCTAAGGAGCAACAACGGGTTCGGAGGGTCGGAGGAGACGGTGGTGTCAGGCGCCGGGGGAGTCCGCTCGGCAGTCTCGGCTTGATCGCCGCTAGCGGCAGTTGGCCCGGTCGGACGCGGCTCGTTGCTAGAGGCGCGGTCGAGCTGAGGCTGGTCGCCCGCTCTGCCTTCTGGCACCTCCGTCTCGCCTTCGTCCTCCGCCTCGCCTTCTTCCTTGGTGCTGGAGTCAATCACCTCCGCCGAGTCCTTGCCATATTCCGAGTTCATCCCGAACCACTCTGGCGGCACTTCCTCGCCGCCTTCAGCCCGCTCGGGGACAAAGACACTGGTGTCCGTGTACTCGGTGATGGCCGCCGCACGCTCGACAAGGGCGCCCTCCACCGCCTCCAGCTCGGCCTGGGCCTCTGACCGGAACGCGGCTAGATGGTCCAGGTCCAGCCCTGGATACCACGCCTTGACGAACTCCAAGGCCCGGCGCGCTCCAGCCTGTGCCGAGGAACCCTTCCAGGCCTCAGGACGGCCGACTGCGACCTCCAGCCAGTCGGCAGTTCGGCTGGCGGTGCGCAGAGCCGGCATGTCTGGCCACAGGGCGGCAACTGCCTGAGCGCCGGCACACTGAAGCCGGTGCATCCGCCGGTGGGCCGGATGAAGACGGGCCTCGATGCTGAGAAGCTGCTCATCGACTATCAAGGGAGCGTTGGCGGCAATCTCCTCGCCATTTGCCCTTCGCGCCTCACGATCAGCCTCGATGGCCAGAGGGACTGCCTGCGAGTGGCCAGCGAAGAAGTCTGCCAAGACAAAAAAGAAGCAAGTCGAAAAATCAAAAGTCAGCCTGACACATAGTCGGAAACTCAAAGAAAGAAAGCTCACCATCGACGATATCCTCAATCTCGTGGAAGCCGAAAGTCAGCATCGCCTCCTTGTCGGTCCAGGAGGAGCGCTTGCTCTCGAACTCGGCCAGGAGAGCAGGCTCCTTCTTCTCGGCCTCGTTCTGCGTCTTCTTGAGCAGCTCCTTCTACTCGGCCAGCTGCGCAGTAAGCAGATCACGCTCCGCAGCGAGTTTGCTGCACTCCTCCCCCTTGACGCGCAAGGCGGTGTTAACTTCACCCAGCTGCTCCTGAAGAGTAGCGTTGGCCCCTGAAGAACAAAAGAAAGAGACAAATAAGTCATCAGCATAGAAGATCGCCGGAAAGATTCGGCCCGACTGCTCAGCAGTCAGCCCGAATCTCGAGGACTACAACCCGCGGGTGCGCCAGCGCGCCCCCGTGAAGAAGAGAGGGAAAAGAACTTACTCCGGCTTTCCGTCAAGTCGGCAGTCCGCTTGCTCAACTCCTCAACATTGCAGTTGATGGCAGTGGCGCGGAGGTTGTGATACTCCTGCAAACAACGATGCCAGACAAAATAAGTACTTGGAACTCGCCAGAGGGAATTCCGAGCCGCCTGCTCAGCAGCCGGCCCGAAACTCGGGGACTACACCCAGTGGGTGCGCTGGCGCGCCCCCACAGAGAAAAACAAGAATCAAAAAGAAGAAGGAAACGTACTCAGACGGCCGTCCGTGCTGCCAGATGCGCCCTGGTGCAAGTTTGAAGGGCGTCACCTTCAGCACGCAGCTTCGCCTGAACATCCAGAAGCGCTTGATTTAGCGGCCCAGTGCCGCCTCCGCGCAACCACCCGATGGGCGCGGTGCTTGTTGCCTCGGCGTCTAGGACTGCCGAGCTGGCGGCGCCGGTCTCCCAAGGTCGCGGCGCCAAGGTCGCCCTCTCAAGACGGCAGCGCACCGACGAGGCGACTTGGAGAAGCAGCCTTGCCTCGGACTCGTCCGCGGTCGGTGGCTCCGGCGGACCCGCCGGCTGCTTGCCGTGCGGTCTCCCAGATGGCAGTGGAGGTGGCGGTGGCGGCACGAGAGTATCCGACATGGAGGCCTCACCACTCTCCTTCTCCACGACGGGGTTCTCGGTGCCGGCCTCTCCGGTCTGTCCCGTGAACTCTGGAGGCGGCGGTGCCGAGGACAGTGGGGGGACGAGCATCGCCGATCGGCGACGCGCGGCCTCCTCGGCTCGTCGTCTCGCTGCAAGGGCAGCTTTGGCATCCTCCAGCTTCTTCTGGGCGGAGGCGGCCGCCTTCTCGGCCTCCGCCTTCTCCAGACGGTCGGCCTCCTCCTTGTCGCGCTTCTCCTGCGCATTTCGCTCCGTCGCCTCCCGGAGGTCGGCGGCGGGGTCGACCCGCCGAGTATTGGTGGACGTCTCTGCCGACCCCATGACGGAGGGGACGGCGACTCTCTCAAGGGAAAGAGGGGCCCTGAAGAAGAATGGAAGGAGTATAAAAGAAGACTCGGACAAGATTCACCGAAGGAACATAAAAAGCGTAAAAACTTACGCGGAGACTAGCGGCGGCCTTCTCACTTCCCTACGGAAGCGGTTGGCCTTCGCGGCCGCCTCCTCCCGTTTGGTCACGGCGGCCGCCCCCTTGAACTTCTTCAACTTGCCGCCGGGCGCACTCGGCCCGGCGTGACGCCTCTTCGCGCCGCCTTGGCCAGCCAGGCCGTCGGAGGAGCCGGCGCCCGACGAGCCGACCCTCGGCTGGTGGCGCGGGGCGACTTCCCCTTCGGCGTCGTCATCAGGCCAGTCGGCGAAGGTGGCCGAGGGCCTGAAGCCGCCTACCGCTCCTCCTCCCCCGCCTTCGGCATCTGCTTCTATCGCCGTCGCCCCAAGTCGGGGTCGTCGACGTCGCTCTCCGCACGATCGAGGACAAACTCGCGGGGCTGTCTCGTGGCGCCAACTGCAGGCTGCATGAGGGGGTTCTAGCTTAGAAGAAACCAACGAGAATCAGAAACCGGATTCGGCCGCAAAGAAGACAAAGCAATAAGGAGATGCGACTTACCACTGGTGGGGGGTTGTCGCGCGAGTACGGCTCCTTGCCGAACTGCCAGTCCTCCCCGAACTCGCAGCTCGCAATATGGTTCACCATATTTGCCACCTCCGCGTAGGGCATCTCCTTGGTGCTCATCCGACTTGGGTCTCGGAGGCCGCTCATCTGACAGATCAGGTGAGGCCGGCCTTGGAGCGGGAGAACTCGGCGCGCCACGAAGGCGGCCAGCAAGTCGGACCCGACAAGGCCCTCCGACTGCGTCAAGACTTGGAGCCGCGCTACAGCGGCGGCTCCAGCGGGAGTCAGCGTCTTGACTCGATGAGACCAGCTGGGGAGCCTCCCAGCTAGGGGGCCAGCTTCATAAGCCGGCAGATTAACCTAGTCGCCGTCGGAGGCGAGGTTCTTCATGTAGAAGTATGAGCGCTGCCACATCCTCACTGACTTGATCAGCGAGATGGAGGGGAAGGGGTTGTCGGCCGTCGAGCGCCGCATCGCGATGAAGGCACCGCACTGAGCCGGCACGCCGGCAACGTGCGTGCCGAGCTTAGAAGAGAAGAATTCTCCCCACAGCTTGATGGTGGGGAGAACACCGAGGAAACCTTCGCACAGAGTGGCGAAGGCGGAGAGCAGCACTACCGTATTCGGGGTGAGCTGGTGCGGTTGGAGGCTGTGAAACTCCAAGAAGGAGCGAAAGAAGCCGCTCGCCGGCAGCCCCAGGCCGCGCATGAGGTGCGAGCAGAAGATGACACGCTCGCCCTCCTCCGGCGCTGGCGATATCTCCTTCGCCGGTGTGGTGCGGGCTCGCACGAGGTGTGCACCGGGGAGCCTGCACGTCTTGCGGAGGAATTCAATGAGGTCGTCGTCGACCTCCAAGCCGTCCCACGCACCGGAACGCACGGCCGGAGCCGCGGCGACGGAGGAGGAGCTCATTGCTGGCTGGTGCGGTGTGGTTCTGCTCGCCGGCGGCAAGAAGGAGAGGGGAAGCAGGAGGAAGCAGGGGTCGGGGGAGATGGGCGCGCGTGCTATGCCGCTCCACTCCCCCTACTTATAGCCTTGGAGGCTGAGAAGCCGAGGGGGCGGACATGGGATTAACTGCGCCCAGAGCCCCACGCCGCCCCATGATTTACCCCACGAAGTTACTACGCGTAGTAACGGCGTGATAAGCCTAACCGTTCGCGCGGCCGCAACGGATCCGTTCGCTTGCCGAGGCGCGGTAGTGGCAGGCCCCGCCTGACAACCCGTCCCGTCGCGAGTGTGGGCCGGCAGACTGTCCCTGCCGCGTGGCGCCACGCGATAGGGCCGCGGTGCGCGGCATCAGGGAAGCGTATCAGGCACGCCGCCTGGTCTCCTGCCACGACTTTCGAGCTCTCCACAGAGCAGGACGGCCCCTCTACGAATCCGACTATGGATAGTCGGCCCAGAGGAAGACGGTAAACGAAGCCCAGATCCCACCACCGGAGGAATGAAACTGTTGAGGCCCCCCCAGCGAGTCACTCTCGGAGCCTCACCAGCTTCGGGGACTACTGTCGGAGTAATGGGCCACGGGTAGGCTGACCCAAGCCCCAGAACCTTTCAAGACATCGGGGCAAGCCGCGCCCCTCAAAGACGAGTCTCAGATGACGACTCCCAGATGGGCTGAGTCTCAGATGACGACTCCCAGATAAACCGTGTCTCAGATGATGACTCCCAGATAAACCGAGTCTCAGATGACGACTCCCAGATAAACCGAGTCTCAGATGATGACTCCCAGATGATCCGAGTCTCACATGACGACTCCCAAATAAATCGAGTCTCAGATAACGACTCCCAGATGAGCCGAGCCTCAGATGACGACTCCCAGACGGGCCGACCCATGGCCGGCGACTTCCGGAAGAGCCGGCTATGGAGAGTCGGCCCACGGCTCTACACTCATCGCGATAGACGAGGCGGGTACGACCACGGCGTGGCTGTCACCTCCTGCTTGCGAGGAGCCGGCATGGCTATAGTATGACGTACCGCAGGAGATCTCCGGCGTGGCCCGGCACTGTAGCCATGCCAGACGTGACCTCAGCCACAGTACGCGGTGCACTGTGGCCACGATGGCCTACCTATATGGCTCAGAGACGGCGGACCCGCCAGTTAGTGAGAGCATAGAAGACGGCGGATACGCCCCGAAGGCGGCCCCATCGGAGTCGGCCAGCCTCTCCCACGGGTCCCACGCGCCATTAACCAGACAAGATGGGGAGTAACGACAGTGATCACCCGATAGACGGCGGCACTGTTGCCACGACCCAATGACCAAGCCTGCATCATCAGAAGCACGACTACAGTGCCGGACTCACCGGCAGGGCCCGCGAGTCGGCGGGCCCATCAGTCAGTGGAGAAGACGGCGGCCTATGAAACAGACGGCTGGGACCAGTGCCCAGCCGGATTACCATTGTACCCCCGGGGGATAGGCCTATATAAACCCCCCGGGGCACCCATGCAAAGGGTTCGCATCCATTAGCCTTAGACCAGATCACATAGGAAGAAGAGGGCTAGCCTTGCCTCCTTCTACCTCCAGAATACAGCTCTAGGAGCAACCTTGTAGTCACTACGCCTTAGTTATCATGCAGAGACCCCGCAGAGCAGCAGTAGGGGTGTTATCTCCCCGGAGAGCCCCAAAGCTGGGTAAGATTCGCCGGCGTGCATGCCTTCGCCTAATCCCGTTTCCTGGCACCGACGACGTTCTACTCGCTCCCACCATGATAAACCATCCTTTGGAATATGTCGCACCCAACCCCCGACACTTGTGCTCAACATGTAAAATAGCCTCAGTGCTTTTAGCATTTTACGTTTTGACGTATCAATCAGACTATAATGGAAACCGTTTTTCGCCCAACCTATTTGGTACTGGATTATTTCTTAATATGTATTCCCTCTTTTTCTTTAGTCCGATTGTCATGTACACCTCAGCACGACTTAAATCGCCAGGGTCTCCATTCAGCCGCATACACTTCTTCAAAATACAATAAGTCCGAACACTTTTTATAGTACAATTCAGTGTCCCGAATATAGCATTATATGCATCGGCTCCGAATCATGACTTTGGTCAGTAGTTGGGTTGCCCGGCTCCTGTGGTTACTACCTTACGGTCCGCTTGTTTGGCTAAGGTAGTAAACGGAGAACTACTGTGATTGTGTTTCTGGCTCATCCGGATAAACACCTCAGTAGAGAAAGCCGAAAATTGATTGTCATCATGCGGCGAGAGCTGGTCAGCTATTCGGTGACTAATTAAAAATCTCTTGCAATTTTTTCCACGTTATGCGATGGACCAGTCTTCACCGGGATGGGCGTCTACAACACCCATGTTCGGACCATTGAACAATACCAGGGGCTGCACCTACAATATCATTGTCAAACTCCTATGGCTAAGTGAGAGTAATAAAGCCGCATAGTCTTATTGCTTGGTTCGGTGCACTAACACCTCCTTCAAGGACCAGGTCGTTGGGGTTAAGTGTATTTTTGTGCTGTTCCGAACGCCCTCGTACTATCTACGTGAGGTCCTGAAGCCGACGACTGGCCAACTCTCAGATTCAATAAACGACCACAACTGAGGGAAAATAATTTCGGATGAAACACGAAAAATATTATACAAACGACTTGTTTTCATAAATACAAAGTTTGGGCAGCACAGATACATTCATTCAAAAATGATATCCTTCAGACACTGGCCCTCTACAATGCGGGATCCTTCAAGGACGTTGTCAAAATACCGCTCCGGCGTACGGTGCTCCTTGCCTGTGGGCGGTCCCTCGGTTGCAAGATTGGTGGCATTCATCTTCGCCCACTGCACCTTGACACGAGCGAAGGCCATCAGGGCACCTTCAATATAGACTGACCGCTTTATAGCGTCAAGCCGTGGGCAGACATCGACTAGCCGCTTCACAAGCCCAATGTAGCTGTTGGGTATGGGTTTGGCTGGCCAAAGACAGACTATAACATCCTTCATGGCCAGTTCAGCCACCCTATGCAGCTCGGTCAGCTGTTTCAGCTGATCACTGAGGGGTACAGGATGCTCTGGCGCAAGGTACTATGACAAGAACAACTTCTCTATTGAGCTCCCCTCTTCGGCTTGGAAGAAATCCGCTGCATCAGCAATACTTCAGGGTAGATCCGCAAACACTCCTGGAGAACTCCAAATGTGTGTCAGTAAGGTGTACTTTCTGCTTACAAATTTTCTATGCATATTAAAGGCCTTACCTGTCGTGATCTGCTTGGCTTATAGGATCTCTCGACAGGCGCCTTGGGCTTCAGCCCGGGCCTCCTTCGCACTTTGGAGCACCATAGCAAGTTTGGAGTCTCGATCCGACACCTTGCACTCCAAGGACTCACATTTGCTTATAGCATCCTTGAGCTCTTGTTGGACTTCATCCAACCTCGCTTCATGTTTTTGGCGGGGGGCTCGCTCCTCGTCCGCCTCCTTCTTGGCCTTGGTCAGTGCGCTCTTGAGGGCCTCGACCTCAGACGTGTCAACTATGAGCGTAATCGTAAAGCTCATATAGATAACAAATCAGACCTTATATCAGATATGCTTCGGTATCGCATACCTTGCTTTTCCTCGAACTTCCGCTTTAGTTTGAACACTTCGGCGGCATGCGAGGTTTCCGCTATCATCGAAGCCTGTTCATCAAAAGAGACATATATGTTAGCTCCTGCGAAGCATTATTCGATCCTTTGTTCGGCCTTTCTTCGCGAACGCCTAACAGAGTCTCAAGGGCTACTATCTATACATAGGCATTCCTTTTGCAAACTGCCAAAAATATATTATGTCACATACCTCAAAGCCTGTTAAAAAGGCTAGTATAGGCTTCGTTCAATCCGTTTTTAGCAGATCGAACCTTTTCAACCACCGTACCCATAAGGGTACGGTGTTCCTCCACAATGTAAGCACTCTGAAGCGCTTCCACCAGAGTGTCTGGCGCCTCCGGATTGATAGAGGACGCCGGTGGATATGGCGCGCCCCCTTATCTTGAAGGAGGTTGCTCGCCCGATTCTAGAGCCGTATGGATCTTCGGAATAATATTCGGTTGGGGGACGAATTGAGCATGGCCCCCGTTCCCAGTCTCCATGGGGGTCAATTTCCCCCTCCTGTTGGCAACAGAGGTATTACCCTCCATCAACACCTTCACGGCCTCCAACACCTCTTTGTGACATGGAGAGGTTCTTCGGGACAACACTTCCGTGTTGTCCATAGTGGTGGGTGGAGAGACCTACGGAGGCGACTCGCTCTCCATCACGTTCGGCCCTAGCGAGTTCCCAGATGACGATGATCATTGGGGGAGATCGCGAGCCGGGCTACAATGCGCAATTCAATATGTTAGAACCACAAGGCATGAAACCGGATATATGAATGTTGTCTTTGGATACTTACGATTCGGCCAGGGGCTTTGGCCTGGGGTGCCACTCGGGGATGGCATCGCCATCCGTTTCAGAATCGTCCAAAAGGGAGAGTTTCCCCTTCTTGGACGCCTTCGCCTCTAGATCCGTGCAAGCCGCCCTTTTCTTCTTTCCCCCCTTAAGGGGAGAGTTTCTCTCTTCCTCCTATACATCTTCGTGGGAGGAGAGAGTCTCGGTGTCTTCAGACACGACGTCCGAAGCGCCCTTACTACGGAGGCCAGCTTTGGTCTCCTTGCTCTTCTTATTAGCCTTCTTTTCTGGCGCCTGATACGGCGCCGACACCAGCATCCTCGTCAATAGAGGAGTGGCTTCGGGCAGCGGAGCAGGACATTGGATCCACTCCGCCTTCTTTGTCTAGCCCTATGGGGAGGATGGAAAGCTCAATATAGTCCTTGGATTTACAAATTGAGGTCATTAGAAAACTTACGCGAGTGGTCGGATGAGTGCAGTCGAGGCCAAGGTCTTTGGTCGTCTCTGGCCATGACTTCTGAGCCTTGAAAAGCAGCTTCCATATGTCTTCATGCATCATGCCGAAGAACTGCTGCAGGGTCCGAGGACTGGCCGGGTCGAACTCCCACATATATAGAGTCTGGCATTGGCAAGGGAGAATCTGGCAAAAAAGCATCACCTGGATCACACTGGCAAGACTGGTGTTCTTGTTTATCATACCCTTGACGTGACTCTGCAGCATCGTCACCTTGTCGGACGGCTCCCAATCTAGGCCCTTACTGAGCCAGGATGTAAGCCGCATCGGGGGCCCGAACGGGAGCGGTGGCCCATGTGGCGTCACGGGGTTCCGTGACGTAGAACCACCCCTGCTACCACCATTTGACGGTCTCCATGAAGGTCCCCTTGGGCCAAGTGACGTTGGGAAGCTTGCTCACAATGGCGCCGCCGCACTTCGCGTGTTAACCGTCGACCATCTTCGACTTCACATTGAAGACCTTGAGCCACAGGCCGAAGTGGGGGGAATGCGGAGGAACGCCTCACACATGACGATAAACACCAAAATATTGAGGAAGGAATTTGGGGCTAGATCATGGAAATCTAACAAATACTAAAACATGAGACCGCATACGAAAGGATGAAGGGGAAACCCTAGTCCGTGAAGGAAATGGGGGATGAACACTACCCTCTCATTAGGCTCAGGGGTGGGAATAATCTTGTTTTTGGCAGGGAGCCGGTGGACTATGTCCGCGGCCAAGTACCCAGCTTCTCGGAGCTCCTTGATGTTCTCCTATGTAATAGAGGAAGCCATCTACTTGCCCTGCGCTCCAGATCCGTACATGGCTAAGGTGTTTGGTGGCAATGGAAAAGATTGGAACTTGGGCACTGGAGCTCGAAGGGCAGATGGGCTGAGGAGGAAGAAGGCATGGGGTAAAAAGACGGACCCCTATCTTCTTATAAAGGCAGTGGATATCAAGCGTCCCCTCATAAGCCTTAAATCTCGCATATTCCCAACGGGAGGTGTGAACGGCATGGTTGGATTATCCAAACCCCTATTGATGAGAATCCCGTGATAAGGGGACACGATCCCTGCTTTGACAAGACGTGCCTATGACCGTGCCTCGAAGCATGAAGCTGGGGTTGTAAAACGGTTCAGAATGCTAACAAGGCCAGGACATGACACCTCACCGGAGAAATCGCCTATGGACGTGACTTAATTTGTTTTGAGTATTTTTGCCCTTACAGCGTAAGGTTGTAATTATTAAACCGAGCCGGATACAGCTATTATGTGCGGAGGACTGCTTTGGAGTATTCGGACAAGGAACCCGCCTTGCAATGCCGAAGACAATCTGCGCACCGTATACATTGAAATTGAAGCCCGGTTCAGGGGCTACTGAGGGAGTCTTGGACTATGGGGTCCTCGGGGATCCGACCTATGTGACATGGGCCGGACTGATGGGCCGTGAAGAAATGAGATAGAAAGCCTTCTCACGTGTCCGGATGGTAGTCTCCTTTGCGTGGATGGCAAGGTTGGCCTTCGGATGTATTGTTTCCTTCCTCTGTAAACCGACTTTGTACAACCCTGGTACCCTCTGGTGCCTATATAAACCGGAGGGCGTAGTCCGTAGTGGTAATCACAATCATACATGCTAGACATCTAGGGTTTATCCATTATGGTCTCAAGGTAGATCAACTCTTGTAACCCCTATACTCATCAAAGTCAATCAAGCAGGAAGTAGGGTATTACCTCCATTAAGAGGGCCCGAACCTGGGTAAACATCGTGTCCCCTACCTCCTGTTACCTTCGATCTTTAGACGCACAGTTTGGGACCCCCTACCCGATATCTGCCGGTTTTGACACCGACAAACATCCCTAAGATCCCAATTGGTGATATAGTATCTCTATTGGCAAGTTTAATAGTAACATCTATGTCTTCTATTTCAGCAGGTGCTATTTCATTCTTAATTTCCTCATATAAGGAAAAAGGAATAGCACTCACACTAGCACCTATATTACATAAACCATGGTAACAATGATATCATATCTTGACTGAGACAACAGGCATGCCAACAACTGGTCTATGTTTATCTTTTTTATCGGGTTTGGCAATTCTAGGAGCTTCATCACAGAAGTAAATAACATGCCCATCAATATTACCGACCAAGAGATCTTTAATCATAGAAACACTAGGTTCAACTCTGATTTGTTCAGCTGGTTTGGGTGTTCTAATATAACTTTTGTTAACCACAGTTGAAACTTTAGCATGTTCCTTCATCCTAACAGGGAAAGGTGTTTTTTCAATATAAGTAGTGGGAACAACTGGATCAACATTGTAAATGATAGTTTCTTCTTTAGCTTTTACCGGTTCTTTAACTTCTTCTTTAATAGGTGGGTGATATTTAAACCACTTCTCCTAAGGGAGATCAACATGAGTAGCAAAAGATTCACAAAAGGAAGCTACTATCTCAGAGTCAAGTCCATATTTAGTGCTAAACTTTTGAAAAGCATCGGTATTCATAAAATATTTAACACAATCAAACTTAGGTTCAATACCTGACTCTTTACCTTCGGCGAGTTCCCAATCTTCAAAGTTGCGTTTAATTCTTTCTAAAAGATCCCACCAGAATTCAATAGTCTTCTTCATAAAGGAACCAATACAAGAGGTATCGAGCATGGATTGATCATTACGAGAAAGCCGAGCATAAAAAATCTGAATAATAATTTCTCTTGAAACCTCATGATTGGGGCATGAATATAACATTGACTTAAGCCTCCCCCAAGCTAGAGCGATACTTTCTCCTTCACGAGGCCAAAAATTATATATATAATTCCAATCATGATGAACTAGATGCATAGGATAATTTTTTGATGGAATTCCAATTTCAACTGATTCCAGTTCCAAGATCCAATATTATCGCATAGCCTATACCATGTCAATGCTTTTCCCTTCATAGATAAAGGGAAAATCTTATTCTTAGCTTCATCTCCGAGAAAACATGCAAGCTTAAACAATCCACAAATTTCATCCACATTTATCAAGTGCATATCAGGATGTTTGATTCCATCTCCTACATAAGGATTAGCTAGCAGTTGTTCTATCATACCCGAAGGAGTTTGATATTCAATATTTTCAGTAGGTGTAGTAGGTTGAGGGGCAACTAATTGTTGTTACGGTCGAGGTAAAGATAACCTGAAAAAAACCTCAAAGGATTGTTTTCCATAGTAACAAGTGACAATAAATTTCAGCACGTAGTACTAATGTTTCCTTTCCAATTTCCACTTACCAAAAGCGTTTCACTCCCTGACAACGGCGCCAGAAAATAGCCTTGATGACCCACAAGTATATGGGGTCAATTGTAGCCTTTTCGATAAGTAAGAGTGTCGAAACCAACAAGGAGCATAAGGAAATGACAAGTGGTTTTTAGCAAGGTAATGTCTGCAAGTGCTAAAATTGTAAGTAGCAGAGTAGTTTGATAGCAAGATAATTTGTAACGAGCAAGTAGTAGTAACAAAAGTGCAGCAAGGCAGCCCAATCCTTTTGAGGAAAAGAACAGGCCAAAATGGTCTCTTATGGTAAGCAAAGTGTTCCTGAGGGTACACGGGAATTTCATCTAGTCACTTTCATCATGTTGGCTTAATTCGTGTTCGCTACTTTGATAATTTGGTATGTGGGTGGATTGGTGCTTAGGTGCTGATCTTACTTGAACAAACCTCCTACTTATGGTTAACCCTCTCACAAGCATCCGCTACTACGAGGAAAGTATTAAGAATAAATTATAACTATAGCATTAAACTTTTGGATCCAATCGGTCCCTTACAGAATAGCACATTAACTAGGGTTTAAGCTTCTGTCACCCTCGCAACCCATCATCTAATAAATACTCCACAATGCATTCCCTTAGGCCCAAATATGGTGAAGTGTCATGTAGTCGATGTTCACATGACACCACTAAGGGAATCACAACATACATATCATCAAAATATCAAACACATATCAAGTTCACATGATTAGTTACAACATGATTTCTCCCGTGACCTCAAGAACCAAAGTAACTACTCACAAATGATAATCATGCTCAAGATCAGAGGGGTATTAAATAGCATAATGGATCTGAACATATAATCTTCCACCAAATAAACCATATAGTAATCAACTAGAAGACGTAGTCAACATTACTAGTCACCCACAAGCACCAATCTATAGTTTTGGTACAAAGATTGAACACAAGACATGAACTAGGGTTTGATAGGAGTTGGTGTTATTGAAGATGTTGATGAAGATAGCCCTCCCCAATGTGGAAGAGTTGTTGGTGATGATGATGACGATGATTTCCCCCTCCGGGAGGGAAGTCCCCCCGGTGGAATCGCTCCGCCGGAGGGCAAAAGTGCTCCTGCCCAGGTTCCGCTTGATACGGTGACGCTTCGTCCCGACAGTCCCCTCCTTATTTTTTTTCTAGGTCAAAATGACTTATATACCAGAAGAGGGGCACCGGAGGTGGGCCTGGGTGAGCACAACCCACCAGGGCGCGCCTGGGCTCCCTGGCGCGCCCAGGTGGGTTCTGCCCATCTGGTGGGCCCCCTCTGGTACTTATTTTCTCCAATATTCCTAAAATATTCCATAAAAATTCCTCGTAAGGTTTTAGCTCATTTGGAGTTGTGCATAATAGGTAGCCTGACATAGCTTTTTCAGGTCCAGATTTCCAGCTGCCAGAATTCTCCCCCTTTGTGTATACCTTGCATATTATGAGAGAAAAGGCATTAGAATTACTCCAAAATCATTATTATACAATAAAAAACATAAATAATTGTAGGTAAACATGATGCAAAATGGACGTATCACACTACAAAAAAAGACACATCCGTGACATTTTGGGCCCAACAAAAAAATTTCTGTCATACATATGACACTTCTATGACGATAATTGTGACAAAACCCGGTATCACCATAGATGTGGTGGGCTCCTACTTCTATGACAAAAAATCATGACAGAAAATGGGCTTTTCATCCTGGGCGGGCCGGAGACGCAACTGCATGACATTCTTTGGGCCGTCCATGATGGAAAAAACCGTGGTAGAAGCGAGGGGGAGGAAAATTTCGGGGAGTTGCCAGTTACGGAGGGAGGTCGGGGGCCGAGCGATGCGCATTTCTCTCGTATAGGTACGCGCGTGTGCGCGAGGCATTGGCTCTAACTGAACCCGAGCGAGGCGTTGGGCTCTAACTGAACCCAAGCGATTGCATTGCAGGCTACGTGTTATTGAACCCGAGCGATTGATCGATGGCTGTTAACTGAACCCGATCGAGCGATTCCTTCACTACTACTGCTAACTGAAGCCAATCGATGCTGCCTCTAGGATGAACAGTGAGCGTTGCGGGAGGGGAGGGGGGGTTTGGATGAACAGTGAGAGGTGGCGTTGCCTCTGGATGAATAGGACCCCGTGGTGTGGTGGAGGGCTGGATGAATAGTAGACGGTGGAGGGGTGCCCGTGGAGGGGTGGTTGAACAGGACCCCGTGGTGTGGAGGGCTGGATGAATAGTAGACGGTGGAGGGGTGGTTGAAAAGTAGCCGGTGGAGTAGCGGGCGGTGGAGGCTGGATGAACAGGAGCCCGTGGAGGCTGGAGGAGGTCGACGGTAGCCCGTGGAAGCTGGAGGAGGTCGACGGTGGAGATGAACAGTATCCCGTGGAGTCCCGTTTTGCGGTACGCCACACCCCTCCCGATGAACAGGACCCCCGTTTCGACCGTAGAGCTCCAACACAAGTCCGTTTCATCCGTTTTGCGGTACGCCACACCCCTCCCGATCAACAGGACCCCCGTTTCAACCGTAGGAGGTCCGTTTCGTCCATTTTGCAGTACGCCACACCCCTCCCGATCAACAGGACCCCCGTTTCGACCGTAGGAGGTCCGTTTCATTCATTTTGCGGTACGCCACACCCTTCCCGATCAACAGGACCCCCGTTTTGACCGTAGGAGGTCCGTTTCCTCCATTCTGCGGTACGCCAGGCCTCGATTCCATCACCTGTTCCGTGCAAGCCCTCCCGATCAACACGATGACGCATTCCTTTCCGACCCAGCCGGTTGGCTCCCACGCGTTTCGTTGCCTCCCGATGAACACGACGCATTCCGTTGCCTCCCCATGAACACAATGCATTTTGTTGCCTTCCCATGAACATGATGCATTCCGTTGCCTCCCCATGAACACGACGACGACGCTGTTTCTCCGTTCAGACCCAACCATGTACGTATGCGCGAGTAGGCGTTCAAGACCCTGCCCGTATGTACGTACGTGGCCGCATTTTCTTTCTTGCACCCTGGCCGCTATACGTATGTGTACATGCTACGTGCGTGCCTCTACTACGATATGTTGCGCGCCTCAACTACGACACATGCGCGCCTCCACATCGACCAGTATGTACGTACACGTTTGTGACCAGAATGACAACGCTACGTACGCTTCGACCAGGTGGGTCCTGACTGTCAAGCACTTCCTTGCCTGCGAAGATGTAGCTGGTGGGTCCCAGCAGTCAGGGGGGCAAATCGTTTTGGTTTTTTTTTGCCCGGACGCACTTCCTTGCGTGGGAAGATGTAGCTGGTGGGTCCCAGCAGTCAGGGGGGCGAATCGTGTCTTTGGCCCAGATGCACTTCCTTGCGTGCGAAGGTGTAGCTGGTGGGTCCCAGCAGTCAGGAGGGAAACATTTTTTTTCCGCAAAATATGGTGGACCGTCTAGTGGGTCCCTACTGACAGGTGGAGGAATCATTATTTTCCGCGTAATAAGGAGGCACTTCCTTGCTACGGCCGTGGACCCAGCTGTCAGCCTCTCCACGTACAGTCCACGTCCGATGGAAGTCGTTCCTTGACCACGTTGACCACGCCGCGCCGAGAGAACCAGGGCGGTGGACGACGGCGTGGCCTAGGAAGGGGACGATGCGGAGCCGGTGAAGACGCGGCAGTGGATGCGCACGCGGAGAGGAGTATGAGGGTTCACTCATTCGGCTGCGGTGTGAGGCTGCCGTCGCCGCAGGGCCTGGCCAGCGGTGGGAATAGTAGGGGGCAGTGAGGCCTCCGTGGCAGCACAGCCGGCCATGGGAGGTAGGAGCAGGCGGCACGACCGGCGCTGCTTTGGGCGGCTGGAGCAAGAAGACCAGAGGTTGAAGAAGCACTACGGCCGTTGGATGGACATCGTACGGTCACTAGAGCTAGAATCGTTCATATTGACTAAGTTGACAAAGCCCTCCGTCCCCGTCAACTTAGTAGTCCCACAAGTCAGCCTCCCACCAAGGTGGGTCCCAGCTAACAGGGGGATTATTCATTTTTTTTGTGCATAGTAAAGAGGCACTTCCGGTGGGTCTGAGCTGACAGCGGGGGGAACGTTTTTTTTTCGCGAAATACGGTGGCCCGTCCGGTGGGTCCCAGCAGTCAGGGGGGAAACGTTTTTTTTGCAAAATAAGGTGGCCCGTCCGGTGGGTCCCTGCTGTCAGGTGGAGGAATAATTATTTTGCATGTAATAAGGAGGCACTTCCTTGCGGCCGCCGTGGACCCATCTGTCAGCCTCTCCACGTATAGTACTCTTCCGATGGAAGTCAGTGGTTGACCACATTGACCACGCCGCGCCGAGAGCACCAGGGCGGTGGACGACGGACGACGCGGAGCCGGGGAAGACGCAGCAGCGGAAGCCCGCGCGGAGAGGAGTACGAGGGTTCACTGGTTCAGCTGTGGTGTGAGGCTGCCATCTCCGCGGAATAACAGGGGGTGTGGGGGAGTGGAGGGATGGCCTGGCTAGCGATGGGAGTAGTATGGGGGCGGTGAGGCCTCCGCGGCAGCACAGCCGGCCACGGGAGGCAGGAGCAGGCGGCACGACCGGCGCAGCTTTGGGCGGCTGGACCAAGAAGACCAGAGGTTGAAGAAGCACTACGGCCGTTGGATGGACATCGTATGGTCAGTAAAGCTAGAATCGTTTATATATTGACTAAGTTGACAAAGCCCATGGTATGCTCCAACTTAGTAGGCCCACGGGTCAGCCTCCGAAACGGTGCACCCCAGATGTCAGGGGGAGGAATCATTTTTGGGCGGCCGAAGCTAAGAATATCCGAGATTGAAGAAGAAGCACGACATCCGTTGGATAGACATCCAACGGCCACTGCTGCTAGAACCGTGTGTTGACTATAATAAGTTGGAAAGCCTTGCATACGCGTCAACTAACTTTTTTAGGGGACGCGTCACTTAGTAGGCCCAAAAGTGTGTGGCAGAGAACTTATAGCCCATTTGCGTTTTGTAAGAATGTACAACCCATTTTTGAATTCTAATGGAATTTACAATAGCCCATTTACAGATTGTTAAAAGTACAACCCATTTTCTAGCTAGGACAATGATTAATAATTTCAACCAACCGTTGAAGACAGAATCCAATAAAATTTCCCAAATTTTGATGGGATCTGAAATATTTTTATCCCGAAATTTCTAGTCAGATTAAATATAAATTTGTATTACGTAAAAATCCAATGAAACATTGTGCGCGCAACAATGAAAATTTAAGATTTTCAAAATCCATAAATAATATTATATAAACTAATTTCGTGTTTGGTGCATTTTTTAATAGTTACTGCCCAGTTTTTATAATTACATCCCATTTATTATTTTTTTTAAAGCCCATTTTCCTGTTAAGCCTAATGCATCCCTCCTAGGAAAGATTTGTAGCCTAGCGGGGCGGAGAATAACAAGTTGACCTTGCCTGGGTATTCCTCAAAAAGACGTATAGCTGGGCTAGCCATTTTCATCTTGAAAAAAATTAGTATTTGGGCTGGATATCTGGCCTGGGCTAGACGGGCCACAGCCTGCCCAGTTAATACCCTGCTCTCCTCTGAACAACAATGAAATCATCCCCAAGAAAAACTCTGCAGTGCTCACGCCTCAAAAACACAAATACTTCTTGAGTTGCTTGTTCCCAGCTGTCGGCCGCACCTTGTGCAATTCTCTCGTTTATATTGACTACATAGGTTGACAATGGTATGGGACCGTGATGTCAGGAAACCAGGAGAAAGCAAAAAAATAAATATAGTTGTACATAATAAGGAGGCACTTGCGTACGTACGGCTATGGCCCTAGTGGGCCCTAGTGTCATCCAGTCAAAATAAAGTCATCTCCTGAATCCTCATGTTCATTGACGATGTTAACAATGCTCGGCGCCACGGCGAGCGCAACAACTCGAAGGACAACGGAGAGGGCCTCGCAGGCCCTATGGAGGTCTGATACAGCGCCCACTGCTCATTCAGGAAGCCAGGATCATCGGACACCTATGAGCACCTTCGAGAAACTGAGACGACATGAAACGGTAAGGCCGCGCTTGGGAGCTCTGGTTTATTTCAAACCTGTATTAACATACAAGTGTAATTTACTCGACATTGGAAACAATGCGTAAAATACAGGCGTAATGAAACTGAGGGCCCGAGGTCTGTAAGTAAAACCGGCAGGTTACGCATGTAATTTGAGAGACCAGTGTATATTTTACGAGCACTGCTCTATGGATGACATTACCAGACGATACATGCACGACGTGCGTATCATGCCATCCATGGGCAAGGCTGAAACAGTAGCTAACGGCTGGATTAGCAATCGTCCGAGTGTCGTTCAGCATTTTTATCGTGTGTGAAGTACTTCCGATATTTTACTAGTCGAAATCGACCAACCAAGCGCCTTTGCCCGAGACCATCTGCTTTAATTTACAAGCGTCAGTTTTACAAGCGGTTTTGGTTGGAAAACGACGATCCAATCACGGCCTAATCATGAGTTGGTCGGAAGATCATATGGTTTCACGTCTAACCTACCCGACATGTCGTATAGGCTATGAATGAAACATCAGACGATAAAATTCTTACGCACGGAAACAACAGAAGAGGATGATCTTCTTAACAAGCAAATCACTTGCATCAGATTGACATGCAAAACAATACGAAGCATTATTCTCAGGAGGCACGGTGAACAGCTCGTGATGCCGCATGCCACAACATTCCAAGCTCAACTTTGCAATCAAACACAAGGTGTGGCATTACATAGACAATATTCAGAACAAACTCTTAACACAGGAATATCTCAGCGGAGTAACTATTTACTTCTAAACTGAACACAGGAATAGGAAAAAACACTCGATGCTGCTCACAGCAAGGGCGTCCCACTCAAAAATATCAAATGCATGGCTTCTGGCTAACATCAATGAGCAAATTTTGACAAGGTTTTCCAATTCCAATATATTAAACTAACATCTTCTTGCTAACATCAATGGTTAAACTTTGACAAGCTTTTCCCATTCAAAATATGTAATGCCTATGATCGTGGAGTCCTGTCGTAGCTTCTTGTACTTGTTTGGGCACTTTTTGCCCAGGGCACTCCAAGTGTTGTTAAATTGCCAATGGTCTCTACAGACTAGTCATGTCATCGGTGTCTAATAATACTCTGTAAAGCTTCTCGATCATTCCTTCTGTAATGTAGCGCAAACAGTGACTGCTTCTTTCTGCAAAGTGGAATGACCAACTAGACCCAGTAACGCAGTAGTTTGCCTTGGACACATTGGCTCCTTTTGTGCAGTTCAACTAAAATCAAAGTCGAAATAAAACCGAGCTTTAATTTTGATATCCCTGTAAGCAACAAAAGGTATAAGGGAAACAATTATTGAGAAATAACGGTTGATGACTTGTCTTAATGGAAACAAAGCATGAGTAGAAATTCTCCATTAGTGTGATTCATTCATATTGACTGAGACATTATCTTAACAATGCCTTGTTTCAACATGTATAAAGAACGACAAAGCAGAAAAGTACCATTCCTAAAACAATGCAACTGATTCATTTTAACAGAGACATTATCTTAACAATACCTTGGTTAAACATGTAGAAAGAACTACAAAGCAGGATAGAACCATTCCTAACAAGTGTTGCAATTTTGAACTAAGATTCAATAGTTAATTAATTTTGAGAGTGGCATTGCTTAAATTTACCAGCGGCATTAGATTAACGAAAAGCATAAACAGTTCTAGGGGAGAGTGGGTGCAACAACAATATGTGCTTCCATCTACTTATAAAGGGGGTGATGCAGAGTTTTTTGTAACAAAGCAACAAGCATCATGACTGGGTTGGTTCCATTTTTGTTCACTACTTAATGGGAAAAGACAGTAATACAATAGCTTCAATTCAACATTTATTTAAAACAGTACCAATACAAGTAGCACAACATCTCAAAGCACACTGCACAATCATGTGGATGAAGGCATGTACTGACCTTTCATGAGAACACCAGGATAAAATATGAATCTGCCAACACGAATAGGAAATCCAATCTTGTTTTGTGCAGTTGCACTGAAATCAAGCAAAGTGTTTCACGTAGCGAAGCAAAATGTCGCAATAGCAACAAGTTGAATAGATATCCCTGTTTAAACAGAGGCAAAAAATGAATCAATTACTGGCTAATAAAGGAGGATGAAACATGCGGCCACAATAATGGTAATCCCGCCAATCCCTAACAAGTGTTGCAGTTTTGAAATAAGATTCTGTAGTTAATTCTGAGAGTGGCATCAATTAGTGGCTTATAAAGGGGGTGATGCTGAATTTGTTGTAACAAAGCAACAAGCATCATGTCTGGGTTGGTCCCATTTTTGTTCACTACTTAATGGGAAAAGACAACAATACAATAGTTTCAATTCAACATTTATTTAGAACAGTACCAAAACAAGTAGCACAACATCTCTAAGCACACTGCACATCATGTGGTTGAGACCAAGATTTGAAACAACTCACCATGAAGACTGGAAACAAATCTCGATCTCCTTTTGTGCAGTTCCACCAAAACTAAGCAAAGTCACCGGTGTGACATTCAAGTTGAACTGCACAAAACACTCTTAAAACATAAGTGTTTTGAGTAGCGAAGCAAAATGTCACAATAGCAACAAGTTGAATCGATACCCCTTTTTTAATAGAGGCAAAAAAGAAAACAATTACTTGCCGATAAAGGAGGATGAAACAAAGAGTGACAGAAAGAAGCATCTAACTTATCTTGGATGGAAAACAAAGTAGGATAGTAGCATTTCTAAAACGGTTGCATTGATTCATATTAACAGAGACATTCTCTTGAACCAACATTCGTTAAAAAATGTAATTTACTTTTAACAGTGGCATTGCTTCAATTTTCCGGTGGCATTCTTAGATTAACAGCAGCAAAATAGCTGTATGGGACATGCTAGCACCATGTGCATCCACACGTATAAATGGGTGATGCAGAGTATGTAGCCAAGCAGCATATCTATGTTGGTCCCATATTTGTTCTCTTTAAAAAAATTCCTATGTGAGGGCAGAAAATCTAGTCCTGCACAAACTACCCGATCCCCCTAGTTTCTTTCCCTTTTCAACAAAGAGATCGGTTCCTTACAGATGTGTGTATTGGGTTACCCCCCTTTTCCCTTTTCGACCAACAAAGCGGCTGGATAGCCAGTCTATACTACTTTTCCTCCCTCCTTTCCTCATTGAACCACGTCCTAGATTCATGCTCCACCCAATCGCACCCTTCTTTCCTCTTTGAACCAAGACCTAGATTCGACTACAGATCAAAAAAGATCCACATGCAGCTAGAGCAACGACGGTTTCAAAGAAACTTATACCTTAGGGTCGTCGGGATGTGGCAAGGCGTGCAGCGGGAGGCCGGAGCTGCCCACACTACGTACAGCAGCGAGGAAGAGGGGGTTGGTGGCCCTCCCGCACAGGCGCTGGGTGAAAGAGAACAGCGCAGCCGGCAGTGGATTGCCTCCCTCGCCGAAGGCGATAGAGTGAACGATGCACGTCCTCCCCTTCCCGGTGCGATGGGATACGGACGCCTCCTTCACCAGCTGTGAGGGGGGAAAGAGAGACAAGAGGCCAACACAGTCTTGTTTAGATCTGGTGAAGAGAGGGTGAGAGACTGTGAATATAGCAAACCCTAGCAAATGAACACTGAGCCTCCAGCGTGTATCATATATGTAGTGCGGCGAGCGTGTGGAGAGTGCAAACCCTAGCGAACAAGCGCTGAGGCTCCCACTTATATATATACTAATGTAGTACGGACTGAGCTCCGGTGCCTTCACTGCATCTGCTTTTGGCTGTATGACAGGTGAGCCAGCCACATTGTGGGCCCACCTATCATAAACCCAAAGGCAGGTGCACTAAGTCAATGAAGCTGCGTCCATATAGTACTCTCGTGTATACGACTAATATCCACTGGAGTGGTTTTCTTATTCTCTCCATAACAATCGTTTTAAATTGTGTAAGTTACGAAACGAAACTCTTTATTTAATGTACAGTGAAGAAAACTAGTACTACTTCCGATGAACTAACGATCCACGCCCACGCGTCCTGGTCGCACTTCCTGTCCTTCACGTGTGGTACACTACCCTCCCTTAAGGGCATGTACAATGGTGCTATCTTAGAAGTGACACGTAGGATAAATAATGAGGTGGAGGAGAGAGAACTCATAAGAAAAGGTGTGTCTTCTCTTATTTAAGAGAAGACAAGAGATGATCTCTTAACACAATATGTCTCACCACATTTTTAGGAATGACTAGTTATTGAAGATAAGGCTAAAAGATAACCCATTGTAGACTCTCTTTTTTGTCATATCTAAATTACATGCAAGACTTAAGATAAGACTACCTTCTCAACCATTGTACATGCCCTAAGTGAACAACCACTCATGCACCAAATTATCGGAAACGTGTGAGAGTGTGTACAAATAAAGAATTTTAATTTCAATTATCGGAAAGGTTTGAGATTATTACAAAGTTTGACTTCAGTCAAATCTAATATGCGGATTAAATAAAAATGGAGGGCTACTACGTCCATCCGGGTTTTTAGTCCACACCATTTTTTAAATCAAAGTTAATAGCTGGACAAATAAAATTACAGGGGAGCTGGAGACAAACTTGTGAGAAGGCTTAGAAATCAATACAAAACTTATGCTCTTAGTACCAACGTCGATCCTTCTTCGAGGAAACATTTGATTTCATAGCCAATTGTGTGATAAAATTGCACCAACGTGAAAGACGACCGCGTCTCCAATGCAACCAAGGTGAACTGATGAAGGATATCATCTTTGTGCGTGACAAGCAAAGAGCACTGATGGAAGAAAGCTTGTTTTTCATTGAAAATCGATCAGCTTCACTAGCCGACACAACCATGAGGCGCAACCATGAGCATCGATAGGTCATCGTGGTGATGCATCATCCATTTGGCATCAAGTTTGGGTGAGGCACCTATGAAGTTCGACAAATCCTCACTGTGGTCTGTTTCTTCTCAGTAATCAAGCTCGAGGAAGGAAGAACCACGTGGCAGAGGACAGTGAGGCGGAACAACAATGGCCATCCAATTTTGTGCAGTTCCACTAAAATTGAGGAAGACATGCCCGGGTGTGGAGACATGCATTGCTATTTCCAAAAATACAAAAAGGGTTAGCAACGACATCTCAATTGTCAATAAGAATTAATGAAAAGTACACCAACAAACAGAAGCATCATAATTATATCTTGATGGGAACTAAACCAGGATACCCGAGAAAAAAAGCATTTCTTCATTTAACCAGTGATAGTACTACCACCATATGGACAATGACCGCACAACCACCATGTACTTTTTGTTGAAACAACATGTATACCGCCACCGAGGCATAAATCACGACAACTTTTCGAGTGGCATTCCCTCTATAATAGTACTAGTAGGTGATGTTGGACCAGCCGACGAACCCTACCTACTATGCATGGGGAACTGGGGGTAGTTGCATAGAAGAAAACCCGCACGCAGCGACCTGGGGAGCTGGACCAGTACAATAAGTTATACCTCGGGTGGGCCAGATGTCGTTTAGGCGGGCGGCCGGGATCTGCCCACACGACGGTAGCGAACAAGGGCGCGGAGGATCTTCGCCCGCGCCAGTGCCGGCTCCGAGAGGACGGTGCGCATCGTCTTCCTCCATCGCCGACGGCGACAATGTCAATGTTGCACCTCCTCACCTTCCAGAGCGGCCGGGATTCGGCCGGATCTGTGACCACCGGTGAGGAGAGAGATAGAGTGGACACTGTCATCTTGTTTTGATGTGGAGAGGGTGAGAGAGCGAGACGCGAGAAACTCTATCAAACAAGAGGCTATAATGGAGTAAAAAATCTCCCCGTAGCAGTGGTTTTAAATAGAATACGCGCGTTCCTGGAAAAAAGAAACGAAAACTGGCGGAAATTTTTTTAAGGGTCTGTCTAGGACACATCTAGATGTGACATAGTTATGTCACATCTAAGTTGATGTCCACTCTGTTTGTGGTCTATTTTTTTTTGTCCTAGTTTTTTTTGTTTCTTGTTGCTACATTATATACTTGTGGGAGCTTAGATGTGATATCCTTAAATAACATCTAGATGTGAATTAGACAAACTGATTTTCTAACGTACCAAGAAAGAAAACTCGATCAAAAACACGCCCCCGCTTCCAGGTCGCGAGAGTCGTCGCGCACACACACATAGACATAGACATGCATATCCGTGTTTACGTAAAATTCCATTTCCATCTCCATCTCCAATCATATTTGTCCAACTGGCACATTATTTACGTTGTTAATTATATACGCAGCAATATTAACGTACAACATCTCTTGTTTGCGCATGTCCGGACCGCTGCCACGGCCGGTCCTGACCAACCCGAACCCTCTTCATCACCCGCGCGTGCTTCCCACCCGAAACGGTCAGTGCTGCATTCATGCCCGGCCAGAGCGGACGCGACCTCTCACTGGTGCTGGCATTGAAGCGGCGCGCCGGCCGAGAGAGCATCGCCCGTGCCGCTTCCGGGTGCACGCGGCTGCTCCGCGTTCAACGGTCGCAATAGCCGGCTACAACATGCATGTAAAAATTTCCTGGGAGTCCGTGCTACAGCTAGCTGTCCTCCCCCAACTCATCAATCTCTTCCAGTAGTGCTAGTACTCCATGGCGCGATCCACCGACAAGCAGGCGGGAAAGTTATCGTATACTCGGTTTGTGGTGAGTGGCATGCCGAGCGACCGTGTGGGGTCGAGCCGTGGAGGAGGGTGAGACACGAACACGACAGACATGATTTAGACGTTCATTTTGCTCGATGGCGCGATCCAACATTGGTTTCTCTCCGTTTCCATTTTTTCTCCGGAAAAACGGAAACTTTCCACTCCATTTTCATTCCTATTCCAAGGTTGCCCCTTTACAACATTCCATCAAATACAAAGGAAAACTAACACGCATGCTGATGCATCTCAATGATTCACAGATCATAGCCAATTATTACTTCACAACTAAAGAAAAAACATGTGAGAGCGTGTACGAAAGAAAAACTACAGATGGGGTCACTACGACTTAAACCTTAAACACTAAACATGATTTAATTCCCTGGCCAGGTAGAACCTGTCGAAGGAAAGACGGATGGCACCCTCGGATCATACGATGCTTTTGTGTAGTTCCACTAAAATCGACCCGAGCATCCCTGATGGCAAAGATATTGAAGAAGTGTGATTAGAATAATAGTACTGACACTAGTTCAGGAGACTTAAACTCATCACAAGTAAAAGCCGGTAGAAGTAGAGAAAGATCGACATGGAGATAGAGCTACGGCAATGGAGCAAGCCGGCTCCAAAAGGAAGATGGACTACCTGGGACATCGGGCTGTAGCTAGAAGGGCGGTTGGGACGCGACATCAGCCCATACCGCGGTGACCCCTGATTGGGACGCACCGACTATGGGTTTTCTCCCTCGCCGATGTCGACCGCGTCTTCACAGAACATTGTTCCCTTCCCCTAGCTGTGGGATCAGGCCCGTCGTTCTATGCTTGTGAAGAGAGAAACCTTAGCAAGCAGGCTTGTAGCTTAGGCTCCTGCTAGTGTATATAGTGGTTTTCTTTTTCTCTCCATATCAACCATTTGATATTGCTTATGTGTCATTCAAGAGTGAAATGATGGTTGCTTCTTCTGACTAACTTGCTGTGTGATTTGACTGCTCCTTAGTGCCCCCTACACGTACTCCCCCTACGTGTATGCAACAGTCACACGTACACATGGATGCAAAAACGCGCGCGACGCCCTAATGCATGCATTTCCGAGCACACGACGGAACACACACGGTCACGCTAAGTGCTCTACCTACACGTACATGCACACACATACTCAGTCAGGTTGAGCTAGTGACCGTATAAACACCGGAAAATATATATATTGAGCGCAATGAGCGTATTATGAAGTCCACTGACTGTATTTTTACAAATATACAGTGACAGACAATGTATTTATCTCGTTTGAAATTAAGCCATATTAACCGGAGAGGAGGCAGTATGGACTAGCATTACTTTGGCCTTGTGTGGATACTCTAACTCAGTTAGAGGTTAGAGTTAGATTCTAACCCTGAACTAACCGTGAACTAACTCTAGCCAAAGAGGTGTTTAGATGATAGGGTTAGATGGAGCGCGGATACGGCGAGGCGCCTTCACGGGCGTTGCGAGAGGGAGGAAGGAAGAGGATGAGAAGCTTCGAGGAAGTGGCGAGGGATTTGCTGCGGTGAGAGCGAGAGAAAAATGTGTTTTTTAGTGCTCCAGAGAAGAACTAACCCAAATAAGCACCTCTTGGGTGGGTTAGATTTTTTGGATGGGTTAGATGCTTCTAACCCAAACTAATCCTCCTGTTTGGATACTTTTGGGTTAGTTGAGTACAAACTAACCCAAACTAACTCTAACCCATGGATCCAAATAGGGCCTTTGCTGTGTCCCGTCAACTTGCCGAACGAGGAGAAGGTTGCAGGACGGGAGAAGCTTGCACGCGGTGGCTCGCAGGACAAGGAGAAACTTTTGACTAATGCAAGCTCTCCCTCGCTTAGGCGGTGGACGTGCAACAGTTAATCCGGTGTCAGATTGCCAGAAGCATACACTATACTACTAGTGCCACTATTGTTCGACTTCCCGAATAGGCGAACAGCCAAGCACAAAGTTTACTAGTACTAGTACTACTACTATAGTCTATAAAGGTACGTACTATACTAGTACTAGGAACCGGATGGAGGAGCGTCTGCACTCTTATTATAATTTAAAATGTGATAAAGCAATCTTTGACACATTTGGTTCTCTTCGAGGGTTCTCGCATGTGATAATGGAAGTTGATTGCATGGAACACTCGCCACAATTCTCGCTTAATTCTGGCTCATATCCTGTTACAAATAGTAACGCTCGGTAATATTTCCTCTTTTTTTGTTATTCATCATGTAAACAGGTCAGCAAACCTTGTGGTGCATCTTCGTGTGAACCGTGCTTGCTGCACTTTCAATGTGGCCAAGAGCTGGCTTGATGAAACACCTCGCTTCCTACTTCTTTTTTTGCGGGGTACCTCGCTTCCTAGTGACCAGTGTCTTGGCTGATCGTCCTAAGAATGCTTATATATGAATAAAGCTCTCTCATTTAGCCGCAAAAAAGATTAAGCCATATTAACCGAAAAGGAGGGAGTATGGACTAGCACTACTTTTTGGTGTGTCTCGTCAACTCGCAGAACAAGGAGAAGCTTGCAGGACAAGGTGAAGCTCGCTTACGCCTTTTGACTAAGGCTAGTTCCGATGCATTGGTGCTTACATGAGGTGCTAAGCACATTTAAAACTTTATCAACTAAAGCCCCCAATGCATAGGTGCTTAACTTGTTCGTGCTAAGCATCCTTCATTTAATGATTTTGCAACTAAAGTTCTTCATGCATTGGTGGGATCCTTCCAATTTAAGTGGTTTGCCTAGGTTCTTGCGCTTGGCATTGTTTCTTCCTGGGGTCACCACACTCATCTCTCTCCTCTTAATTACCTTGCCACATCGGACTTTTTGCCTACATGGCAGCCTTAGCACCTGTACAAGGTGGAGCATTGGGAGGGGCCTAATGCAACCCACCCTCGGTGGACATGCATCAGTCCATTCGGTGTCAGATTGTCAGAGGCATACACTGTAGTACCCAACATGCGGAGTACCATCATTGTTCGACTTCACAAAGAGGCGAAGAGCCAAGCGCAGTAGTACGAGTAGTACTACTACTAGAACCGCATGGTGGAGCGTCTGTACCCTTATTTTTTTATCTCTGATAAAGTACACGTTTATTCCGGAGAAGGGCGGAAAACGGCAACCCAACATGTAATGAATTATATCAATCAACCAACCATGCTAGAATATATATTGGCCTCCATGTGAGCCCGTCTGTGTGTTCTCGCTCCTCGTCTATCTAAAGGAACGGCGGGTTCGATCTTTGCCGTCAATTGAGACCAGTTTGCTCACACTCATGTCCCACATGTCGGTGATATGCCAAGAGGAGGTGCGTTGACTGACTGGCCATACGCGTACTTGGTTTTGCAGCTTCATACTACTCCTCCCTCCGTCACAGTTTACAGGGCGCGCTTCATTATGATGCATTTCTTTCAATGCATTTCCACCACCAAAAAGACATTAGACGCGTTTGGTTTAATGCTCAATTAATTAGGGCGTGGTAACCGCAATCAAGTCCACAATTTTCTCTCCATGTACTCTGTACTACTACGAAGTGGAGTAAGTACATGCATGTGTGTACCCGGGGTGGAAGCACTGCATGCATGTCTGTACGCATTATTCCCTCTAGTAATAGACGCCATGCTATAACTACCAATGCTATTTTCAGGCCGATCGCTAGTCGCCTTGGTCCCACATATTTTTGTTTTCTTTTTCTGAAGCGTGATGTATAAACAGTGACGGATAGAGTAGTATGAGAAGATTCAAAGAAGAGCGTATTGATGGTTGCTTCTTCAGAGCAACTTACAGTCGGTATGGTGGGGCTTATGATTTGACTGCTCATTACTCACTATTAATGCGGCGTAACGACAAGGCTGAGTCTCCCATGCGGTTGTGCACTACCCCCTCGGTTCTTAAATATACTCCGGAGTATTTGTCTTTCTAGGGATTTCAACGAGTGACTACTCAAATATTTGTCTTTTTAGAGATTTCAAATGGACTGCCACATACAGATGTATATATACATATTTTAGAGTTCATTTTGCTCCATATGTAGTCACTTGTTGGAATCTCTAGAAAGACGAATAGAATATTTAGGAACGGAGGGAGTACACATACGAAGAAAAATGTGTGAATCTACACTCTAAAATATGCCAGTTTGAAATTTGTAAAAAGATAAATATTTAGGAACGAAGGAGTATAATTTTGTGCATGGCACATGGACCCGGATGATGAAGAGGCTTCTGGCAATGCTATCAAGCTTCCATCATTTATTTACATAATTGACGTACTATACAAATAATTTTCCAGCGACATAAAATTTTACAATGGTGTGAGCTTTCAGCTTTTGTTTCGCGTGTCTTGCCATCGATGCTCTTTCGGAAACAATAAAAAACTAACTTCCTTGCTAATGCATGGCAATTATTAGCAGATCAGAGCTAATAATTACATCACAACTGAAGACAGAGTTGTGAGAAGGTGTTAAATTAAAATTGATCATGCTTTCATTGGCAGCAACGTCCCCCCAGCTCTGTCTAAATCAACAAGGCATGTTGGGGAAAAAGTAGTTGTCTAGAGCATGCAACATTCCGATCATTTTGTGCAGTTCCACTAAAATAGAGCTGACCGTCCCTGTTCCAAAGATATTAAGTGTGATTACGATAATAGAGGACTGCTGATGAAATAATAAACACACAAATATAAGCCGGTCACCTTTGCAGTCTCTCTTAAGACTAACTAGTTGGAGAAGATTAGGCTCGGAGTTGGATGAGGAGGATAGAGCAAAACCAATCTCCCTTTGTGCAGTCACACTGAAATGTAGAGACGTTCCACGTGTGACATTTTAGTACAACTGCACAAAACACTCTTAAGAAAAAAGTGATTTGTGCAGTTCACCAAAAGGTCGCAATAGCAACGAGGTGAAATGGATAGCCCTGTTTGCAAAAAAGAGGTAGAAAGGAAACAATTACTGGCCAATAACAGTTGATGACACATGCGATGACAAAAAAGAAGCATATTCCTTGCCCTAAGGGAAGATAACAACACGGTTGTGTTTGTCTAAAACGGTGTGAGAACGAGAATGCAATATGGAAAGAACACCGGACGAGCTACGTTTTGGGCAAAGAACTATGGAAGATCCACATGCAGCGACGTGGGAAGACGGGCAGTGAAGCAAGGCCGGAGGGGATACCTGGAGGTCGTCGGGATGTAACTAGGTGAGCGGCGGCGGGCGGAATCTGCGAGCAGGTGGCGTAGGACCTGCCGCGCTGGAACTTGGTCAGAGAAAACGGCGTGTACCGCAGATCGGGACGTGCTGGCTCGGCGCTGTCGAATGGAGAAATGATGCACTTCCTCCTTTCCCCCGGCGGACGGGATGCGGCCGGATCAGTGACCAACGGTGAGAGAGAGAGAGGCCACCGCACTCCCATTCCCCTGGCAGATGGGATGCGGCCGGATCAGTGACCAACGGTGAGAGAGAGAGGCCACCGCAGCCTTGTGTGAGATACTCTGAAGAGCGACAAACCAGGCACACAAGGCTCCATTGTATATAGTGAGCGGACTACCTTTTTCTCCATAAAAATTGTTTTATGTTCTGTGTACGTGCCATTGAGCGCTATAACTTTATTTAAAATTAACGCGGCAACGCGTCAAGTCGAACTTTGTTTCGTGGACGCGTGGTACACGACCTCCCTAGGTAAATAACCGCTACATGCGTTCAAATTAGCACGTGGGCTGCCATTTCGTAAAGAAATAAGCTCCACCGTGTACCCACGCGGGTGTGGTTGGGCACGAAGCGTGTGTACATGCACGGTGCACCTATTCTCTTCTTGTATACGTACACCACCTACGTGGGGTTGTGTGAGAGAGATACAAATCTAGAGAGATATAGTGTGTGGGTTCTTGAGAGTTTTTTTTGGGGGGGTCAATCAAAAAATGTAACATATGCAATGTGTGTGAAATAGAGTCCTGGATATAACATATATATAGAGGGGGTGATCCACGAGAAGAGAGTGGAGGTATCATCGGCTTGAGGTGTCCATAGAATCGAAGAGAGGGATGATGTGTGTGTGTGTGCGCGCGTGATCGATAAAGAGTGCCATCGAATTTGTGTGTGTCCATGTCAAAGATATAGAGTGGTTGGCCTACTGGAACGTGAGAGGGGACATGTGCAGTTTGTCCATGGATACCTACCTGCAGCGCTCGACTATCGGTGTGTGGTGGGGGAAGAGGGAGGCCCAATTAACTATAGAGGTACAATGGCTGGTATATGTGTGGAGGAGGAGAGAGGCCTACCTCATGTATTAAGGAGATCGATCTGCCTCATGTATTAAGGGAGATCGATCGGCATCCGTGCATATGTGCAGGAGAGGAATAAGGTTGGGAGAGAGACAAAGATAGAGTGTTGGAGGGGTGGTAGTGGAGTTGCTTCTAACAAATGGTGGGATAGGCTTGCTAGGCAAACGGAGGGCACGCCCGCAATATCAATAAGAGAGGAGATGGCTGCTTGTTGTCTGTGCACGTGCGTGTGAGAGACGGGTCAGGAGGCATGCACGAATGATGAGGGGGGACGATGTGGCTGTGGTAAGCAGACATAACTAGATAGGATGATCAATCGCCCTTTTTTAGAGAAAGTAGAGACATGACTTGTGAGGTACGTCGATCGATGAGGGGGAGTTAAAGTCGATCTAGGTATATGTTGGGAGATCGATTGGTATACATGCATGTGTGTGTTAGAAGCAAATGAGGCACGAGGAGAAGGATAGAGAGAGAGGGATGCATGTAGGAGGTGGTACAAGAGGCATACTATATCGAGGGGGAGGAGTGTGCGAGTACGAGAACGATGACAAGAGTGGTGGGAGTGAGGCATGGATGGTGACAAGAGAAGAGGTGAAGCTTGTGTTTGTGCTAGGCACACCTGGCTAGAGAGGCATATCGATCGATGAGTGACGTAAAGAAGGAGCTGGGGGGCCTACACACACCATGGGTGAACAACCTAAAGTGAAAATACGAATTTGCGCGATGGAGCTAGAGAATGCTGAGGGAGGGTGAGAGGGATGCGGGCGTGTGCATGCATAAGAGAAAGTTAGCGCTAGCTACAAAGATAAGAGGGTTGTGTGGGTGTAAAAGACGAATAGAGATCATATATACTTCATTATAAAAAGCGAATTCGGATATTTGAAGAATTTATCATAGTGTTTAAAACCAACGCATGTGTGAATATATATAACGGTGATACACATGGTGTGTTTATGAACATGTTATACTACATTTAATATATTTTATCTCTACTCTTATAAAAAATGGAGTTGTTGATGATGGTGTGCCTGCCATCCTGCATTATAGGCCGTCCGATTTATATCTGGCGGATAGCAAGGAAACTATGATGGTTGAAGTTGGCAACAATCATGATTGTAGATTCTTATTGAAATAGAGAAACAAATTCAAATTTAGTTCGAATTGCAGTGGTAGTATAGACATTTGGAATGAGTAGGTTACATGCATTATACAACAAGCGAAAAAAATAATCGGACATAACATGGATTCATACTCCCTCCTTCCATCTATATAGGGCGTAATGAGATTTTTAAGACCGCCTTTGACTATTGACAAGATTAATAGTACATGACATGCACAATGTGAAAATTATATCATTGAAAGAAACTTTCACAGACGAATTTAACGGTGTGCTTTGTGTAAGTTACATGTCATATATCATTGCTCTAATATTTGGTCAAAGTTAGCATCGAAAAATGCATTAGGCCCTATATAGATGGAAGGAGGGAGTAGCTTTGAATAGCATTTGTATAGTAAAACGGGGCAAGACTCTCTCTTTGTGTGGTGTGAATAGTTTTATTTTTTTCGTTTTCTTTTTGGTTGAGGGAAGTGCAAATTGATTTGGTACGTACAAGTACAATATTACTACACGTTAGGCTTGTCCCTAAAATTCAACCCGCGTCTTGTTATATCCCGAAATTCAGATATCGTGCTCCCAAAACTGGCGCCTTCACAACCCGTGCCTTGCTATCCCGAAATTACAACACGCGCGAAAACTCCCTCCAGCTGCCAAATCCCGACACACGAAATCCCCCTTCTAACTCTGAGCCGAAAGGGCCGCTAGTTCAAATCGGTGGGGGGTACTTTTGTAACACACCCTACATTTTGGACAAGCGCGTCCCTAAGTCATGCTTCACCCCCTCCCATCGCCCCCTTTTCGCCATTCGAAATCCCAGGCCGCCATAACCTCTCTGCTCTAGCCGCGAAACCCCACCCTCCTCCGCCCGCCACGTCACCGCTGCCCAGTCGGAGCCTCTTCCCCGACGACGTCGTCCACCACAACAGCTCGACGCCCCTCGTCCACCTCCTCGGATGATGATCCGTCGTCCATCTCGCCGTCCCGCCGGTTCAGCCGCCCTGTCCTCCACCTCCAAGGAGCCGCTCCGACGATCACCTCGTCTATCGCGGCTGCTCCATCCCCACAGCGCCGCCTTAACCTACTCCACCGAAACCGCAACATCCTCACCGACTCCTCGGACAAAGCCGAGGCCTACTCGGCGCCACCAAAGAGGTTGTACACTCATCGCATCACACCTTCTCCTTAACTCGACCTCCCGGCGCCGACGGTGCTCCATCCCACACCCCCATGGAGCGGCTACCTTGAAGCCGGCTCCGCGGGCGACATCTCCACGGCGACTCTCCCCTAGTGTGAGACCCCTTCGGCGACGGCATCCACACCAGCCAGATCTGCTGCTGCTGCTCCGGCTCTCGCTCGCTCGCTCGCACTACTGCTGCTACTGTTCCGGCTCTCGCTCGATCGCTCACTCGCCCAGCAACTGCTGCTGCTCTCCCCCTCGATTGTGCTGCTGCTCTGCTCTGATTAAGCCACACTTTAGTCGACTGAATCGGCTTTTGGGTCAGTCGATTTTCAGGGGTTGGGGGGGGCTTGCCGGAGTTAAGGAAGAACCACCCGCAGCGGGGATGGGGGCTCGCTGGAGAGGTACCCCACTATCTATCTTAGGGTTCAGGGTGGGGGCGGGGGGCCTAGAGGGCTGGCTGGGGCGGCGGTGGCGAGTTGTTTCGGGGCGGTGACGCGGCGCTGGGGCTGGCAGTTCGGCCGGTGGTGGTTGGCGGCTCAGGGGGGTGTAGGTTGAAGATGAACTGCAGGCCCTCCCTAAACTACATGTCAAGTGCCTCTCTACTACCATTGCATTCAGTTTCGACAGTAGCATTCAGATTCCACAGTAAATTTTAGTTTCGACTGTTAAGTTCAGAGTCAACAATTTTTACCTCATCTGTTGTAGTCAGGTGGTTTTTGGTGATGTTAATTTTACATCCATTTTACATCATCTATTGGAGACGCTATTAGAATCCAACTTGAGATTGATGATGTCTGTCTTGTGCTACTTCAGCCTTGACGTCTTACGGCTCACCGGAGCTGCTCCAATGACAGAACGATCCATCACAACAGAGCAGTGCCCTGGACGCCGTCTACAGATTCCTCAGATCTTCCTCCACACCTTCGACAGCCACCTCTGCCTCAACTGCTTCAGCGACCAACCCAATGATGCCGAGGTCAATACGGCTACGGCAAAGAGATTGTACACTTGTTGCATCACTTATTACTATACATTCACGTCGATCCATTAGGGCTATTTTGGTTCAACGGAAAAACGTCGATCCACTGGTTGTTACCATCACTCTAAATTTCTGCATGCTCTCCTTACATAATCTCACCATATTTTTTTGTATGCATGTCAGATATTGTACACAGTCATGCTGAACATGTAGAGAAAAAGAGAAGAGTTTTGCGCGGCAATACAATGTCATGCAGATATCGCTCCATGCTGGGTTCAATGGCAAACCCTCCCCACCCCTCTCCAGATTGTAATCCAGAGGAAGATATCTGTTCTGAGGCGGATTCAGACGCTGCTGACCACTCCTATTTACCCCCCAAGGTGTTTGCTCTACCATGGCATGATGATGTTAGTCATATCATGCATATGTTGCCTTGCAGTGCCTACTTTTGACATCATATATGTCATCTGCTTAGTTTAGACATGTTCTGTAATGCCACATGTTTAGTTTCTATATCATATATGGGAATTATGCAGTCTCATGTCTTTTAGCCAGCCATAATATATGTGAAATGTGCAATGCCATCCTGTTTAACCAGGCATCATATATTTGAATGATATCTTGCCCATCCTTTCCTTCATTACATTTCCATTTGTCGACAATGTTTGTACATTAAACTACTCTTCCTGTGAATCAGCCATTTGGGTGGGAGATGGAAAAATCTGGAGTGAAAACAAGGCCTTCAGAGCAGACAGTGCTACCTGTCGAAGCATATCTCTTTTTGGGTCCCGATAGCTCCTCAGAGATGGATTCAGAGACAGATGACCAGTCCTATTCCCCCACTGAGGTGTATGCTCTAACTTGGCACGATTATACTGCTCATATCATGCATATGGTGTCTTGCATTGCATAGTTTAGACATCATATACACAATATTCAACACCATGTTCTTTGTTCAGACATCATACCGAATGCCCTCTGTTTAGCATATAAATCACATATGTGAATTAAATGATGTGATCCTGATTACTTAGATAACATGTAGGTGAATTATGTCATGCGAACATGTTTAGTTATTCATCATATCTTTGAATTATGTTATGCTATGCTATTCAGTTTAGATAGACATCATATATGTGAAATTATGTCATGCTATCCCTTTTAGTTAAACAATATACATGTCAACTATTTCATGCCCTCTTTTTTCCACACTATCTATTGCATCTGTCTCTCATACAATGTGTGTACATTCAACTATGTTTCCTGTTTATCAGCCATTTGAATTGGAGCGGGTGATGCTAGTATCTAGCGGAATAAAAACACGGTCTTCAAATAAAATAGTGCTACCTCTTGGTGGAGATGGCACCCCGGTTTGTTATGCACAAGAACCAGCCCTACCACACATAACGCAAACTCTCGCAGATTGTACCCCTACTGCGATGGACAGAGAACCAGCTTCACCCAATCTAACCCCAACCCCAGCCGATAGTAACCTAGTTCCTGTTGACACAGCACCATCTCCACCACAGAGCTCCCAAACAAGAGCAGTTAGTAAGGCAGCTCCAGTGCACAAAGGGCCAGTACTATCACGGCGAACCCCAACTCCAACAGTTAGTACGCCTATTCCTGTGGAGGAGGCACAACCAGCTAGTCGTAGTTTAGCATCTATCGCATTTGATGTTGTTAAATCGTATGTGCGTATCTTACCATCTAGGAAATATTATACTGAAGATGAAGGAAAATGCCAGTTGCAGGTGTTTGTCCAGGAGTTATGTGTAAGTAATGTTATTCATGGCAATTACTTTGCTTCATCCCATACATCCTACCTCCATGATGGTTATAATACAGCAAATTTTCCCATTTTTCTCTATAGAGAAGGACCAATTTGGAAACACAGGATGAGGTAACCTGTGCTAATACCTCTGCTATCTTCAAGAATGCTTGGTGGCAGTATTGGAATTACCTGAAGAAAACGTACTTCACCGACAAAGAAACTCATCAAATTCCCTTATGTTCTCCTGAGACACATTTACTGGACGATGACTGGGAATGCCTTGTTCTGTACTGGTCCCAAACCAAGAATGTGGTAAGGTCTATGAGCTCATTTTCTATTTTTAAGAATTATATTCTCGCGTCTTACTGTACTCTGTTCATGTAGAACAAGTGCCTAAACCTGAAGAACAACTGTTCTAATTTAAGATTCCATTGCTATCATAGTTCAAAAAAGCGCTAGGCGTTAATTGTGCGTTTTGCCACCGCCTTGCGCTTTACTGACCAAAGTGCATGCTTATGCGCAGTAATGCACAGATTATGCATAGTTATGCGCAATGCGTTTTGCCAACGCCTAGAGCCTAGGCGCGCTTAAGCGCTCGCTTAGGCGCGCCTTTATTAACTATGATTGCTTTGCTCTTGTATCACTGTATTTACTCATACAAACTTATTTTTAAATTGAAGGATCTAATCGAAACTCCAATGGCACAACAGGTATGTTCACGCTTGTTTCTTTAACAGGTTTGCTCTTATCAATAGCTCTGTTGATTTCAATTTCAATTGTGTATACAGTTGACTTTCATATCATGCACATTACTAGCATCACAACAGAGCCAATAGTCTTGTTGTACATGTAGACCCTTGGTACCCATCTGAAATCTTGTTGTGCCGTGTCGTTTCCAACGCTTTGTATTCTTTCACTACTGCTTTGTCTTGAACTGATATGATTTGAGCCGTGTCTCTATTTTGATTTGGCAAGACAATGCAGTGACCATAGGACATAGATATATGTTTGTTTGATGCTTTTATTATGTACTAGTACTTGGCAATAGAAGACTTGGTACTTTAATCCTGTCCACCTTACTACTGAACTGGTTCACCGAAATGAGTTTCATATACTAGTACATGCTAAACTTGTTATGTGTCTGCTTGTTTCTTCTTTTAGAATGCTGACAGAATATTGGGGAAGAGTGCCTTATTAAGCAATGGTAAAGGAAGTAATGCAGATAAGGTTCAGGATAGTGACACATCCTTGTTGGTCTCCAACAAAGCTGATAAAACAGCTAGGGAAGACTATCTTGAAGACAGCGAGACAACCCCAAAGTCCTGTCTTGGTTTAGTGTTCGAGTTACTGGCCACTACCGCTTGCACAAGCTATTCAAACTCACTGTTTGAATCAGTTCGGTTTCTTGAGTCTCAACAACAAGCTGAAAGACATCGATCGGCTGTGCTACGATAAGAAGCGGAAGGACTGCGGAAGTCCCTGGAGCATTCAGATGCATACTTTCTGGTGCAACAGCAAGCGTTGGAGGATTTTAGCGCCAAACAAGACAAAGCTAATCAGCTTGCTAAGCTTATTGCCAGCATGTACCCAGGATAACGTTTCTTGAGCTCTTGTGAAGTTGTTTCAGTTATGCTCTTGTTTTGCTACCGCGTTTATTTGCACTGGTGGCCAATTTTGACGGCCAGTGTATGTAATATGCTGCTTTGTTCCCTATATTTGCACTGGTGGCGAACTTTGATGCCTAGTGGATGTAATATGTGTAATAGCGGTAATAGGCTAGCGTTAATTGTTTGCTTATTTATTTCCTTATTGTCTTATTTAGTTGTTTGCTTGTAGTCACTACAATTCTTTTTCTGTGTTTTTCTAGTGGCCACAATAGCCTATTTTTGGTAACTAGGCCAAAATAATCATGGCAACACACGGACTGTTGTAACCATGGGCCTCCTGCAGGCCGTATGATCCATGGGCCTTCGTCCGGCCATAGGATCCATTGGCCTTCTATACGGGCCGTAGGATCCATCGGCCTTCTATACGGGCCTTAGGGTCCATGGGCCTTCTACGGGCCGTACGATCCATGGGCCTTCTACGGGTCGTACTATCCATGGGCCTCATGCGGGCCGTAGGATCCATGGGCCTTCTACGGGGCGTATCATCATTTCGCCAATCATGGGCCATACTATTCATGGACCATAACGGGCCGTTAATAGGCCGTATTTGATAACTCTATGAAAATAGCCCAACGGGTTTTTTTTACATGAAAACGGCCCAACATATTAACGGTCCACAAACGGGCCGACTGTAACGACGGGCTGAATTTGGCCCACAAGCAGAAAATGACAGTAACGGGCCGTATGTAACCGAATGCTGCAAATGAGCCCAAGAATCAATGGGTCCTGAGAAGGCCCAAAGATAACTTGGGCTGGAAACGGCCCAATGGAATAATAGGTTGTTAATGGGTATAAAGTGATACACTGTTCATTACGGGCCAGTTTCACCATGGGCCGTTAATAGGCCAAGAGTTACAAAGGTCCTCATATGGGCCAAAAGAAGTCATGGGCCACACATGGGCCGGAAGTTAAAATGGGCTGAATCATATTGGACGGCCCAGATGATGCTACTGGGCCTAATTCGGATAGGGCGTAACGGATCCTGGGTTAGCGAGCTTAAATGGGCTATATGCGAACATGCCTAACAGGCTTTTCGTGGACCGGGCCGCCACCTTTTGACCAAGTCAAACGGGCTGGCCTTTTCACAGGAATGGGCCTCTGTTGGGCCGTGCCACGTGTCGCTGTATCATAGGCGACTTTGATCCAATGAGCGGATGACATCTGTCCCAACGGTTAGCCGACACGTATTTCCTCCAGCCAATGATGATTTTACACGTGGAAAGTCCCCATTGGTCGGGGCTGTTAACGGGTTATCGGATCCAAAACCCGACCCGATAGCTTAACGGCGTTCCGTTACGGTGGATGCCACGTGTCGGTCACCCTTGACGATAGCACTTCTGTGACGCACGATTTATCGTCATAGAAGTGGACACTTCCATGATGATAATTTTGGTAATGTCATGGAACACTTCTATGACAGCACAGGTATGACTATCTTGATTTTGTCATAAATTTGGCATGGATGTACATGCATGACAAAAAATGCGACCTACTGTGACAAACATGTATCATCACGGAAGTGTATTTTTTTGTAGTGTCAGTATGCGTCAAATTCATCACTGAGTGCTTTGATCTCAGTCTGAAGAGTCACAAGTTCTTCAGGAGACATGCTCACAACTTTCTTCTTCAGAAAACACTCCTTCTTGTATTGAGATTTTTCACTTTCCTGGCCTTATCAAATTTCCATTTTTCTTCATTGACAAAGGCAGTCAGCATATGGCTTTCACCAGGCGAGAGATTCAAATCAGGCAGAGGTGTGTTGGGATCCTTGTGCCATAGATCAATGAAGTCGAGGATCTTCTTTGGATCCAGCAAAAGTGGCACAACACTGCCTTTGGCACTAGTGGCCCTTTGTTGGCGGTCTCTGATGATCTTGGCAAGTTCATCAACATCAGCCTCATCGTCACTTGATGGTTCTTGAAAGGCAACCTACTTCTTGTGAGGACTTGGCCTTGTGTCGCATCTAGCATCAGCCTTTTTCTTTAGCAAAGTTGGAGTTGTTGAGGACTGGGGATGAGCTGAGGAACTAGAAGAGGCTCCTGAAGAAATTGAGATGCCAGTTGTCTGTTGGCACATGGCAAGATGCACAGGTGATGAGGACTTTGTAGGTGCAGTTGAGGATTTTGCAGTTGAGAGAGCTAGAGCTGCACTTGAAGATGTTGCTTGAGGATTTGGTGAGGGCTTTGAAGAGCTTGGCCGTGTGGGCATTGTAGAGCTTGGCCGTGAGGGCATTGCATCTGAGGAAGATGGTTTCACGCCAGACTTCTTTGGCATAGCCTTCTTGGGTTGGCTAGCAGAAGCCTCGGCAACAGCAGCAGCAGAATCTTCATTGAATTTCTTCACTACTTATTTTGCTACCTTGGCCAATTTTCTTTGGCGCTTGGCCCACTCCTTGGGAAATTCCTCACCTCTTCTGATGCTAGAGGGATCAGCAACATGGCCTGGAGCCAATGGAGGTCTTGGGCATGGAGGATTAACTATGAATTTCTTCATATACTTCGGAGTGACATAGCGATATTCTCTCCATTCTCTTACCCATCTGTGTTCAATCCGCTGAATGCGCACCTTGTGCTGATTTTTGTTCTCCTTGCCATGCTTGGCTTCATTGGGAGTGCAATATTCTTCATATATTTCATCAAGGATTTCGAAAACAGTGTTTGTTTCAGGCCTCTTTCCTCCCTTCTGAGGACGCTTACCATCTGCAATGTTCTTCACTTGAGTATTTTCAACACTTGAGGCCCCTGAGGAGGTATGCAATTTTTCTTCGAGAAATGCTGCAAATGAGTTAAGTTGATGAGAACCTAGTGATTGAGTAGCAGACATGTGTACCCGTGAAAAGAGTATAGGTGCGAAGAATTTGGAGAGGTCATATGCGTTCTCAGAATTTTGTTTTAAAAGAAATCAAGTTTGAGGAATTTGACCAGGGGAGTCTTGAGGAATTTCACTAAGAGTTCTTGTTTTAGGTTGCAGAGTTGAATAGATTGAAAATCCACACATTGAGGAATCTTGAAGGAAAACACATCTTAGGGAAACAAATCAAGAATAGAAGCAACTTTGGTGTTTAAGGATATGGAAGTTGAAGAATAAACACCTTTTGAAGATTTTGTGGAAATCATCAAAATCAACAAAGGCAGCAAAAATAGATTTTATTTACCCTTGGCGAAGAACACGATGAACTGAGAGGTGAAGTGGAGAAGTTCGTCCGTTTAGATCTTCCACCCACCAAGTTGGTGGCAGAAGACAGCTACGGCAACAACGGAGGTCAAGATTTCCACGGCAGGCGCGAGTATGACGGTGATGAGGTAGAGGCAGTGAAGCTCCTCTCCAGCGATGATGGAAAGTAGCGGCGGTGCTAGGTCAGAGAGCTCGAGCGAGGGAGAGAGATTGAGCGGGGTAAATGAGTTCAGAGGAGGGCGAGGGGTATTTATAGCCGAGGTGAAAAACCGCTCGTCCGAGGAAATTGGATGGACATGCCCCTGACCCTTGCTCTCCTAGCGACATGTGCCACCCACGTACTGAGAGGTGGAGATCGTTTTAGATCATGGGTTAATAGATTAATCCTGCTGTGGGATGTGGAAGGATTTGGGCGGCAAAAGCCAAAAGGTTAGAATTGAAAATTTTAACGTTTCGTTTGCAAATTCTTCAGTTGCCATGGACATAGTGAAGATTTTGAATGGGTTTCAAATAGAATGCACATGAAGAATTTGTGAACAAACTGGGTTGAGTTTAGCATAGAAGGGGAATGGGTCCGATCACATTCACTCTGAGGAAAAAGCAACTTGAAGAATTAATGATAAGTGAATGTTATAGAGGACATGAAAAACTCATATATATATATATATATATATATATATATATATATATATCCAATGAAGAACAAACAGTCGGAAAGACTGAGGGAACTGCAAAGTTGAAGAATTCGAAAATTGAAGAAATTGCAAAAACTCAAATTGAAGATTTTCAACTTTGGTTGGTGGCGTAATCCACCTTATAAGAATGATGATTTCAGACACCGCATACAATTGTCGTAGGGTTGTGAGAATCAAATTCTTCATTAATTTCTTCACACTTAGAGGGTAATTGTTCATTGATTGAAGAAAAACGTTACTTCATGTGTTGCACATGTAAGTCATCAAATTTGCATAAATGTTAGGAGGTGTGTCCTTTTCAAAGGACATTCGAAGATTCCAAGATATTTAGCTCACACGGAAACTTGCTAAATCTCTTCTCATCCAAGGGCTTTGTGAAGATATCTGCCAGCTGATCTTCAGTCTTCACGTGGTTGATGGAGATGTCGCCCTTCAACACATGATCACGAAGAAAATGATGACGAATCTGGATGTGCTTTGTCTTCGAGTGCTGAACTGGGTTGTGAGCAATCTTGATAGCACTCTCGTTATCGCAGTAGAGTGGCACATTCTTCACATTGATGCCATAGTCCTTGAGGGTTTGCCTCATCCATAACAATTGAGCACAGCAAGAACTAGCATGTACTCAGCTTCAGCAGTAGAGAGTGATACACAATTCTGCTTCTTCGAGGACCAACATACCAAGGATCGTCTGAGGAAATGACATGTGCCTGATGTTGACTTGCAATCCACCCGATCACCAGCATAGTCAGAGTCAGAATATCCAATGACATCGAAAGCCGAGCCCTTGGAATACAATAATCCAAGTGTTGGAGTGTGAGCTAGATATCAAAGAATATGCTTCACAGCCTTATGGTGTGATTCCTTCGGTGTAGCTTGAAACCGGGCACACATGCAAACACTAAGCATAATATCCGTCCTAAATGCACATAGATACAATAAAGAGCCAATCATGGAGCAGTATGCCTTTTGATCGAAGTCTTTACTATTTTCATTGGTGCATAGATGGCCATTTGTGGGCATAGGGATTTTAACGCCTTTGCAATCTTGCATGCCGAATTTCCTCAACATATCCTTGAGGTATTTCTCCTGAGATATGAATATCCCATTGTGTTGTTGACGAATTTGAAGACCGAAGAAGAATTTCAACTCTCCCATCATAGACATTTGATATTCATCACTCATCATATAGGAAAATTTGTCACTGTAACATTGGTTATTACAGCCAAACATAATATCATCAACATATATTTGGCACACGAATAAGTCATCATCATATGTTTTGGTGAAAAGAGTTGGGTCAAGTGAACCGGGTTTGAAGCCTTTCTTCATGAGGAATTCCTTCAAGGTATCATACCACGCCCGAGGTGCTTGCTTGAGGCCATAGAGGGCCTTGTTGAGTCTGAAGACATGGTATGGAAGTTTTGGATCCTCAAAACCTGGCGGTTGAGCAACATATACTTCTTCCTCAAGCTTACCATTAAGGAATGCACTTTTCACATCCATTTGATATAAGATGATATTATGATGGTTAGCATAAGCAAGCAATATGCGAATAGCCTCAAGTCTAGCAACAGGTGCAAATATTTCATCAAAATCAATTCCTTCAACCTGTGTGTAGCCTTGATCTACAAGACAAGCCTTATTCCTCACCACAAGGCCATTTTCATCTTTGTTGTTGCGGTAGATCCATTTTGTGCCAATGATATTGTGCTTGCGTGGGTCTGGTCGCTTGACAAGCTCCCACACATTATTGAGCTCGAATTGATGTAATTCCTCTTGCATAGCTTGAATCCACTCAGGCACCAGAAATGCTTCATCAACTTTGGTGGGCTCTGTAATAGAGACAAACTCAAAATGCCCAGAAAAGTTAGCCAAATGTGAAGCTTTTGAGCGTGTGAGAGGACCTAGTGCGTTGATGTCGTTGATGATTCTCTCAATCTGCACTTCATTTGCAACGCGTGGATGAGCAAGTTAACGACTTTGATTTGGCACAACATTTTCTTCAGGGCCATTTTCTTCATTAGCACCAGCAAGATTTTCTTCACGTTTTGGAATGACTTCTTCAGCAGATTCTTCTGTGGGTATGACATCCTCAGTAGCCTTGAACTTGATGGATTCCTCAGGTGATATTTCATATAGCACAGGAGGTAGGTGCTCTCTTTGCGAGCCGTTAGTTTCATCGAACCGCACATCTACAGTTTCAACAACCTTGTAGTGATAGGTGTTGAAGACTCTGTAGGTGTGCGAGTCCTTTCCGTAACCAAGCATAAAATCCTCATGTGCTTTCGGTGCAAATTTAGAATTGTGATGAGGATCTCTAATCCAGCATTTAGCACCGAAGACTTTGAAGTAACTTACATTGGGTTTCTTGTCAGTGAGGAGTTCATATGACTTTGTCCGTGTGTCTATTCTTTGAGATTGCAACCCTACCTAGACCCAATACCTTGCTTTTGCCTTTGTCAGCGTAGGTGATATGCTTCAGATGAGATGGAGATAAAGCAGTGTCCATCAATAAGTTCCTGTCACTGGTCATGTGATTTGTACATCCACTGTCGAGGACCCACTCAGTAGCTTTGGGTTGTTCATCCTGCAGATGAATTAGTGCAACTTACGAACCCATATACTTCATTAGTGAAGAATATGACATCAATTTCATTGGATTGAACTTCATCAATAGTACAACAGATATAGCAATATGAGGACGTGAGAAATGAGTAATTCATTTCTTCAGGATTAGCTTGCGGCCTTTCAAGCATATTCAGGTCTCCAACAAATTCTTCAGACGATTAAGTTTGTCTGGAGACCTGACCCTGCATAAGAGATTAGTTCTTTTTATTCACCACCCACATCTGAAGAGGGGGGGGGGCAAAGAGTTCATCATTCTATGAGCTTCGTAAGAGAAAGATGGCATTGAAGCCGGTGCACTTCATTTCAAAGAAGAGGGGTTAGAGAAAGCATATGAATAAGCAGAGAAATTCTTCGAGGTCTTATGATCATAATGATTTGAAGAATAATGCACATATTCATAGCCTTTAGAATTTCCCTACGAAACAGAAGTGTTAGCACAATGATGTTCATCTGAGGATTTGGATCCACGTGAGGAATTTGATCCAAATGAAGAATTTGGTCCATATGAGGACTTGGATCCATATGAAGATTTAGATCCATATGAAGAATTTGATTCGGGGTTCCTATTCTTCATAGGTGGCGTCATGATGTCATTCACCTGAAGACTTTCAGGGCACCTTTTTGGAACCTAGATTTTCTTCATAGGGGGACCATTCCTGCAGTTAGTTCCAACATACTGAGCAAATACTTCACCATTCTAATTTTTGAACAGTTTATAGTTGGAGTCAAATGACTCATCAGAGGAATATGAGGATTCGCAAGTAAAGATAGATAGAGTGGATGGATCTATGGGAGGTCCTTTCGCAGCAACCCATGAGGTTTGGGGATACTGCTCAGGTTTCCAGTAGGTCCCATCAGCATTGATTTTCCTCTCGAAGGCAATATCCTCTTTCCTTGGGTTCTTGTTCAAATCTGCTTTTTGAGCACATTGCAAAGAGTCTGATGCCCTTTGAGCCTTTTGTATGTGCCTGTCACATACAATTCCTTCAACCCTGCATTATTGTCAGGGATACTTGTGGTAACCACAGATGAGGAATTTGTGAGCACAGAAACAATTGAAGAATTTGCAGCAATAGAAGCATTTGAACATTCAGGTGAAGAATTAGCAGATTCATGCTCAATGCATTTCAAACATGGTGGAATGAATTCCTCCTGAACGGAACTGATCTGTTGAGCAAGCAATGAATCGTTTCCTTCTGAAGATCTTCATAACTCACCCTCAACTTTTCAAGATCTTGCTTTCTCTGAAGAAATTCATAAGCGAGCTTCTCATGATCAGCTAAGAGAGAGTTACGATGACTCTGAAGATTATAAAACTTAGACTGAAGACTTTGAAGATCATCAGTTAGAGTTTGAGTTTGATCCAATTCCTCACCCAACTGGTCATCGCTTTTCTCTAGAAAATTTTGAACCTTTTCCAAAGCCTTTTATTGTTTAGTGGCAATAGAAACAAGCTTGGTATAACTAGGTCTAAAGACATCATCATCATCAGATTCATCATCACTAGAGTCGGATGAGGAGTAATCAGGTACCTTCACACCCTTGGCCATGAGGCATGGTGCGGATGATGATGATTCTGGTTTGAAAGGCATCGTTTTGAGAGATTCCTTGAAATCATCAAACCAGGGATCCTGACGAGTTTGATGACCTTCATAAACATCAGAGATTCGGTCCCAGATAAGCTTTGCATTGCACAGATGCATAATGAGCCTGAACTGATTTCTGGAGAGACAGGAGCAGATGATATCCTTCGCCATGCAATCTAGACAAGTGTACTTGTGAATATGATCAGCATGCGCCATCTTGCATAGATCTGTACGGTCAATCTTAATGATGGTCCACAGCTTGCTATTCATCGCCATGAGGCGCCTCCTCATCATGGCCTTCCACTTGGGATAATCGTGACCGTCAAAGATGGGGCACGAGACTTTCTTCATACCTGCAGCCGACATAACTAAAACTCCAGGTGGTTAAACCAAAATCACATAGAACAAGGGAGTACCTTGCTCTGATACCAATTGAAAGTGTGATATAACGACTAGACGGGGGTGAATAGGCAATTTTTACGAATTCGTCACTTAGGAATTTCTTGGTGAAGAAATTCCTAAGCAACGACACACTAGCAGCGGAATAAGTACTCAGGTAAAAGCATAACAGAGCAAAAGCATAGTCATCATGATGAAATGAAAGACAAGCACAGAGTACAAGTAGCGTGAAAACAGGATAAGCAGGCTAAAGACAATGTGGGTGAAGGAATAGGGTTGAGGAAATAGAGAAAGTCTTCAGTCAAAGACTTCAAACAATAATGATCAGGATCATCAACACATGAATGAGGAAATGAAAGAGTTGAGGAAATAGAACCAGCGGCGTTGTGAAGACGATGATTTGGTAGACTAGTTCCAACTGCTATGACAGTTGTACGTCTGGTTGGAGCGGCTGGATATTTAAACCTGAGTACACACAGTCCCGGACACACAGTCCTCATCGTATTCTCCTTGAGCTAAAGTCACACAGACCTCGCCCAATCACTCATGGTAAGTCTTCAGGTGACTTCCAAACCTTCATAGACCTGGTCACTCGGTGATCCACAATTCCTCTTGGATGCTCAGACCATGACGCCTAACCGTCTGGAGGATGCACAATCCTCAAAGGTAACAAGCATCGGTTCCACACAGGAACAATCTCTTGAGTGATGCTCAATCACTTTGGGTTGTAGGTGTTTGGGTTTTGGGTTTTCTTCACTTGATGATTTTCGCTCAAAGTCCTCGGAGGATGGGATGCTCTCAATGAAAAGTGTCAGTTTCTCTCGGAGCAGCTAACCAGCTAGTGGTTGTAGGGGCGGCTATCTATATCCTAGGGAGCAGCCCGACATGATAAGATATAAATGCCCTTCAATGATATGACCGTTAGGTGGGTAGATATTTTGGACAGCTGGCGCATAACACGGCAACGGTCAGATATTTGAGTATCAAATTCCTCAGGGCTACCATGTTCTTCACTGTGTAGGCAATACGCACTGGCCAATTCCTAACTCCTCAGTTAGAAAAAATTCCTCAGAGAACAGAAGATCTTAGTCTCTTTCATTGAAGAACTGGACTGAATTGTATGAGATTTCCAATGACTTCACTCGAACGGATTGGGTAGGTGTAGGATTTTGAGTTGAGCATCACCTGGAAAGTGTTTCCTTAGTATTACCTCGACCCCCTTTAACAGTACAGTGTTTCATATGACTCAAGAAGGCAAAATGAAACTACAAAAACAAAAGTCTTCACACTTGATAGTACTCGCATGAATATCCAAGTCTTCAAGATCACACCAATTTCTTCACTTTCAAAGTCTTCAAGAGAACTAAACTCTTCAGTTGAAGACATACATTTTTAGGGGTCGACTTTCATCGTAAATATCAAACTCCTCGTCGACTTATAGAGCTTGTGTACACTCACAAACACATTATTCCCTTAACCTATAAGTCTTCAATACACCAAAATCACTAAGGGGCACTAGATGCACTGACAAATTCGAAAATTGGATCTAATCTAATCTAGGGAAGAACCTGTCAGATCTTTGATCGATCGGTGTTGCGCCCCCGGGGAGAGGAGATTAATCTCCCCGGGGCGGCGCGCTGCGGAAGATGTGAAAGGTCTTAGGATTGGTGTTGTGAGACTAACCGCTCAAATAGCATGTAGAAAAGGTAGGATGGCTAGAATTATTGTGTTGTTGTATTGATCTGACCCAGGTCTGGGATATATATAGAGTACAATATGTGAGAGAGACTTGGAGTAGGGGACAAGTCGTACATAGTTTAAACCAATCCAATCTCTAACTTAAACATAGTTATACTTCTAACAATGTACTGTACTAGGAACCAGCCTAACTCTTTGATGTTTCGTTCAGTCAAATCACTAAAGATTCTGTTTTCCAAGGGAAATCACGGTAACAAAGAGCCAAATCACCAAGCGAAAGATCTTAATAAACCGGGCGCCATCAGAACCAGGTAAGAAAGAACAATGACCTCGCGTTGTGCGTGGATTCGTCTCTTCCAGTCGCTCAGTTTTAAAGAAGAGGTCGGACCCTCTGTTTTTTAGACAGAGAAAATACTACGGTATTAGAGATACTGTGGTATTAATACTACCATTTTTAAGTAACCAAACAAATCATAGTAATTAAAACCATGGTAATTAGAAAACTGCAGTATTCTCGGAATACTTAGAAAATACTTTGTTATAAATCGGGGCCTAAGCTTGCAATAAAAAAAGTCGGCATAGTCACGACTATGCTCTTCCATCTTAGAGATGGTTTCTTCGTGAGCCTCGATCATGTCATTGGCTTCACTAAGTTGTTCCAAGAGAGCAACGAAGTGCTTCTTGGATTTACCCTTGAGCTTACTCATAAAAGACTCAAATTCATTTTCTTCCTTCTTCGACCCATCACTTTCATCAATGCAATCCGTCAAGGAAGGATTAGTAGTGATGGTGGTTTTGATGTTGGAGGTTACCTTATTGGTGGCTTTATCCATGAGGCACTTGGCGGTGATGTTCTTGTTGGTGAGTCGAAGAGGGACACCGGTGGAGTTGTTGCAATGGCAACGGAGGCCATGGCAACCGTCTCACCGTCTTCATCATCATCATCTTCATTGTACTCTTCTTGTGCCACCAACCCCTTGGGAGGAGTCTTCTTGGTGAAGTTGTTCTTGTTGGGAAGGACTTGGCCTTGTCTTTTCGGATAAGCTTGCCCCCATTGTCTTCCCTCTTCTCGTACGGGCATTCCGCAACAAAGTGGCTCACATTGCCACAATTATAGCATGTCCTCACACGTTGCTTGCCCTTGGTGCCACTTGAGTTGTTCTGGTTGAAGTTGGGCCTTGTGTTATTCTTGCTCCAAAATTGTCGTGACGCGAGAGCCATGTGCTCATGATAAGCATACTTGGTATCTTCGGGGCAACATTCCTTTTCTTCCACTTCACTCTCTTCTTCCACACTAGCCTTGGACTTCAAAGCAAGGTTGGGCTTGTTTGATGGTTGTGAGCGCAACACCGCATTGTCAGCGGTCTTGTCCAAGATCCTCATAGCAACAAACTCATCCAACACTTCACTTGAGGACAGGGCGTGAAAGTTCGTTTGGCGGATGATGGAGGACATAGCCTTGTGGTAGGGCATCATGGCCTTGAGAAACTTGCGCTTGATCCAATTGTCATATGTATCCTTGCTCCCATGATCTCGGAGTGAGACCGCGAAAGTGGTTAATCTCCAATAAAGCTCACGAGGTTCTTCATATTCATTCATCGCAAACTCATCGCACTACAAAAAAAATACACTTCCGTGATGATACGTGTTTGTCACAGTAGGTCACATTTTTTGTCATGCATGTACATCCATGACGATTTTATGACAGAATCAAGATAGTCATACATGTGCTGTCGTAGAAGTGTTCCATGACATTACCAAAATTATCATCACGAAAGTGTCCACTTCCATGACGATAAATCACGCGTCACAAAAGTGCTTTCGTCAAGGGTGACCGACACGTGGCATCCACCGTAACGGAACGCCGTTAAGCTATCGGGTCGGGTTTTGGATCCGATAACCCGTTAACAGCCCCGACCAATGGGGATTTTCCACGTGTAAAATCATCATTGGCTGGAGAAAACACATGTCGTCTCATCGTTGGGACAGATGTCATCCACTCATTGGACAGAAGGCGCCTATGATACGTCGGCACGTGGCACGGCCCAACAGAGGCTCATTCCTGTGAAAAGGCCGGCCCGTTTGACTTGGTCAAAAGGTGGCGGGTCGGCCCATAGAAAGCCTGTTAATGGCATGTTCGCATATAGCCCATTTACAGCCAGCTAACCTGTCACGCCCTTGATTCAATCGTACACTAATCATGCATGCAAATGTGTACGATCAAGATCAAGGACTCATGGGAAGATATCACAACACAATTATAGACACAAATTAAAATAATACAAGCTTTATATTACAAGCCAGGGGCGTCGAGGGCTCGAATACATCAGCTCGAATACAAACGAGTCAACAGAAGCAACAATATCTGATCACAGACATGAGTTAAACAAGTTTGCCTTAAGAAGGCTAGCACAAAAGTAACATCGATCGAAAAGGCAAGGCCTCCTACCTAGGAGCCTCCTAACTACTCCTGGTCGTCGGCGTCCATCACGTGGTAGTAGGCACCCTCGGGGTAGTAGCAGTCGTCAAAGTTGTCATCTGGCTCCTGGACTCCGTCATCTGGTTGCGTCATCCGAGAAGAATGGAAAAGGGGGAAAAGAGGGAGCAAAGGAATCGTGAGTACTCATCCAAAGTACTCGCAAACATGGATCTACACTACATATGCAACATTATCAAAGGAAGGCTGTATATGTGGACTGGGCTGCAGAAATGCCAGAATAGAGACAAGGCCTAGTCCTATCAAAGACTAGCATCTTCTGGAAACCACCATCTTGCAGCAAACAGGAGGGAGTAGAGTAGCATAAAGTAAAGTAGTAGCAGTGTTATCAACCTCGGCCAGAGATCCTTTCTCGACTTCCTGCGAGAAAGCAATACCAGAGCAGTACTATCCAATTGTCATCACAATGCAATTCTCATCACAAGTATCTAGTTCTAGTTGTATCGATCGGGATACACCTCCAAGTGTCCGTTACCGTAGGACAGACTATCGATAGATGTTTTCTTCCCTGCAGGGGTGCACCAACTTACCCACCACGCTCGATTAATTCCGGCCGGACACACTTTCATGGGTCATGCCCGGTCTCGGCCAAACAATACACCGCAACATGACCTAGGCTTAATAGAGAGGTCAGCACGCCGGACTAAACCTATGCCCCCAGGGGTCATGGGCCATCTCCCCGGGGAACTCCTGCACGTTGTGTGGGCGGCCGGTGAGAAAACCTACCTACCTCCTTCAAAAAGGCAGGTGCTTACCAGTCCAACCCGGCGCGCGCCGCTCAGTCGCAGACGTCTATTAAGCTTCGGCTGATGTATACGACGCAGAACGCCCATACTATGCCCACGTGATGGTTAGTGCTATCAGGCCAGAGGCCCCTCGGATCAAATATCCAAATCGTAGTGGATTAGGAACTCACGGTAACAAGCAGAGACTCACGAAAGATGTGACCCTGTTGCCCCGTCTCGAGGACTTGCGGCAAGGGCTAGGAATGCCCGGCCATGCCTCGTAATTATCTCGCGGGCACCCTCCAGGTCAACCTGTCTCCACATCACTCACGGGTACCCCTCAGGGTCAACCCGCCTTTTCAAGTAACATTGGTAAAGTCCAAGTATCTGTGTGTCCAAACATCAAGGGGAAAACCCAGGAATCACCCCCGGTGAATTCCACTCAATGTAATCATCAAGGTGAACGTAAGAGGAACCACCCCCGAGGTTCACACTTGAGGGGTTGCATGACTGAGTCGTACCGGAAGTGGTTAAGGCGGAATCACCCCCGATGACCACGACCGAATAGCTACACTACAGGGTTAACATCAGAAGTGTTGTAGATGTCTCACCCTCGGCACTCGATAGTAACCCAGTAGTGTCGAGCAACTAAGGGGAAAGTGATGTGCGGTGCCGGGGCCTGGTCTTCGATCCCGTTGATCGGGTCTTCGATGATGAAGCAGGGGCAACAAGGACAAGGTGGGGGTCACTGATGGATCACTAACCAACCTATACTAAGCAGGTAAGGTAACAATAAGCAGGTTACAAAAGCAGACTATGCGTCAGAATAGGAGCAAACAATAACAATAGCAAAATCTAATGCAAGCATGAGAGAATGGAATGGGCGATATCGGGATGATCAAAGGGGGGGGGGCTTGCCTGGTTGCTCAAACGAGAAGGAGGGGTCGTCGGTGACGTAGTCGATCACAGCGGCATCGGCAGCCGTCACGGGGTCTAC
>NC_041387.1:379782508-379851426 GCF_002162155.2 Triticum dicoccoides
GGGCAACAAGGACAAGGTGGGGGTCACTGATGGATCACTAACCAACCTATACTAAGCAGGTAAGGTAACAATAAGCAGGTTACAAAAGCAGACTATGCGTCAGAATAGGAGCAAACAATAACAATAGCAAAATCTAATGCAAGCATGAGAGAATGGAATGGGCGATATCGGGATGATCAAAGGGGGGGGGGGCTTGCCTGGTTGCTCAAACGAGAAGGAGGGGTCGTCGGTGACGTAGTCGATCACAGCGGCATCGGCAGCCGTCACGGGGTCTACCGAAGAGAAGAGGGGGGAGAAACAGTAAATACATAGCAAGTAAGTGCATAAACAGGACAGCAGGCAGATCTAGACGTGTTCTAATGCGGTGCTACACATTACCTACGAAGGGGATAACATTCGGGAATGCTTTCCCGAAGTTTCGCATTTTCGAACAGACGAACCGGAGTGGAAAGGTTCGATGTTCGCTATTCTAGGCATGTGTGGCGGACGAACGGGCCGCGTATTCGAATTTGTCTCGCTGTTTTGAGCAACTTTCATGTATAAAACTTTTTCATCCGAGTTACGAATTATTTTATATGATTTTCCAAAGTTTTAAATGAATTTCTATAATTTCAGGAATTATTATTAATTCGAAAATACACCTAAGGAATGCTAGATGCACCCGGTCCAGTGTACCCAGCAGTGTATTAGTAGCTGACAAGTGGGGTCCGGGGGGTCCAGTCAGCGGTGTAGTCAGCATGTTGACCAGTCAAAGCTGTCTGGTCAATAGGGTCAAGGGGACCCACATGTAAGTGTCACGTGTGCTAATAAAAGTAGCTAGACTAAATTACACTAGAGGGGGCTACATGTCATAGGCTAGCATATAACCAAACAATTACTAACCTAAATCTAGATTAGCCTAAACTAATTGAACATGGCCGGCCACACATACAGAACACACACGCAGCACACTCGGCCATGGCCTTGTCATGGCCAGCCGCATGCAGCAGCATAGCAACACAGCAGCAGGGTTGAGTAGCAGCAGCTATGGCTAAGCAGTGGCGGCAGCAAGCAAACTAGTATCGCAGCGGCCTGAGTAGCAGCAGGAGCTAGCAGCCGTATGCAGCGACAGCAGCAGAACGCAGCCCAGCACGCGAGCGGCCGAGCGGCGGCGGGCGCGCGCGCGTGGCCAGGAGGGGCGCGGTCCTAGCCAGAGGCACGCGGCCAAGCGCGGGGGCACGTGCACGACGGCGAGGGTGGGGGCGCGCAGTGCGCGGCCAAGGCACGACCACCGGCGACAGGGGTGAGCGCGGGAAGCACAGGATGCGGGCACCGCGAATGCGGCGCCAGGGGCATGGCCCAAACGTGCGGCAGAAGCAAGCAGGCGTGGCCATGGGTAGGAGCAGCACGTACGCGTACGTGTACATGGGAGCTCGGACGAGTGCAGGGACGGCGGCTACGGCGACGAAATCGAGAGGGGGAGAGGGGTTTTTGGAAGAGGAGCTCACAACGGTTCCAATGGAGTCGACGGGGAGACCGGAGGTGGACCGGAGCCGTGGTAAACGACACCGGTCGCCGGCGATGTACGCGACGAAGATGCGCCCGATGACGAGCGGACGGGGCGGCTGCGCTCGATTTGATGCTCGGGATGGACGAAGTGGACCGTGGCGGTTCTTCTGGGCGCCTTCTTGCGATGCGCGAAGCGCGGTGGGCGCCGCATCGACGATGACATGGCGACGGCCGAGCTCGGGCGACTCGTGCGAGAGGGATAAGGGAGGAGTGGATCTGGGGGAGGGGGTGTAGCGAGAGGGGGAGAGAGGATGAGGGGGAACGCAAGGGCAAGTGGGGAGGCTAGGTGGCCGAGGCGTCGCCCTTATCCCCTCGCCGATGGGGACGGCGAGACGGTCCGGCGGGGACGAGCGGGCGCGGGTGCGGTCGATCGAGCAGTAGGAGGAGGAGGGAGGAGACCGAGAGCTGGGCTGGGCCGGCTGGGATGGGCTGAGGCCCAAGGAAAGGCGAGGGGCTCTCCCACCCCTTTGTTTTTCCTTTTTTATATACTTTGCTTTTTCTTTTCTATTTCTGTTTTATTTATTTAATAAACAGAGATGGGTAAGAAAATATTGGCATGCTATTTGGCGGTGATGTTCTCGTTGGGTGCTTTCGTCAAGGGTGACCAACACGTGGCATCCACCGTAACGGAACGCCGTTAAGCTATCGGGTCGGGTTTTGTATCCGATAACCCGTTAACAGCCCCGACCAATGGGGATTTTCCATGTGTAAAATCATCATTGGCTGGAGGAAACACGTGTCGGCTCATCGTTGGGACAGATGTCATCCACTCATTGGACAGAAGGCGCCTATGGTACGTCGGCACGTGGCACGGCCCAACAGAGACCCATTCCTGTGAAAAGGCCGGGCCGTTTGACTTGGTCAAAAGGTGGCGGGCCGACCCATGGAAAGCCTGTTAATGGCATGTTCTCCCATAGCCCATTTACAGCCCGCTAACCAAAGGCTCGTTACGCCCTATCCGAATTAGGCCCGGTAGCGTCATCTGGGCCATCCAATATGATTCCAGCCCGTTTTCACTTCTGGCCCATGTATGGCCCATGACGTCTTTCTGCCCATATGAGGCCCTTTGTAACACTTGGCCCATTAACGGCCCGCGGTGAAACTGGCCCATAATGAACAGTGGATCACTTTACACCCATTAACGGCTCGTGGTGAAACTGGCCCATAATGAACAGTGTATCACTTTATACCCATTTACGGCCCATTATTCCGTTGGGCCGTTTCCAGCCCATGTTATCTTTCGGCCTTCTAAGAGCCCATTTATTCTTGGGCTTATTTCCAGCATTCGTTTACTTACGGCCCGTTACTGTCATTTTCTGCTTGTGGGCCAAATTCAGCCCGTGGTTACAGTCGACCCATTTGTGGTCCGTTAATACGTTGGGCCGTTTTCATAGCGCCATCAAATACGGCCTATTAACGATGGCCCGTTATGGTCTGCCCATGAACGGACGATTCCAACTCTAGCCCGTTTATGGCCATAATGCGGCCTGTTATTGGCCCATGTTTGGCCAATCGATCATGCGGCCCGTATAAGGCACATTGATGATATGACCCGTAGAAGGCCCATTATTTCTACGGCCCGTAGAAGGCCCACTGTTTCTATGGCCTGTAGAAGGCCCACTGTTTCTACGGCCCGTAGGAGGCCCAATGTCACTACAGTAAATATTAGCCCATGGTTATTGTGGCCTAGTTTTGAAAAATAGGTTATTGCAGCCACTAGCAAATTGCGGAAAAAGAATTGCAATGACTACAAGCAAACAAATAAACAAGACAACAAGAAAATAAATAAGCAAGCAACTTACGCTAGGCTATCACGGCTATCACACATATTACATCCACTAGGCATCAAAGTTCGCCACCAGTGCAAATAAACGCACCGACAAAAGAATATACAAAACTGAGAGCACTTCAGAAGGCACTAGGCCTGGCCAGGTCGGGCCCCCCAAACAGCCGAAGAAGCTGAGTAGACCTCAGTTGTGTCAACGATAGATGCATCAACACTAGATTTATGGCATTATGGTGCGCACGGCAGTCCTCTGGCATCTTCATTGCATCTTTGACTTCAAGTCGGAGCTGAGCTGAAGCAAGCCTTTCCGCTTTAAGTTGAGACTGAAGAAGTCGAACTGATTGAGGCAGCGACTGCACAGAGGTTGTCTCACACCTGCTGGTGAGTAGCTTCAACTCAATGTCTTCATCAAGACAGGACCCTGGGGTCATCTCGCTGTCCTCAAGATGGTTTGGCTCACTATCTTCCCTAAAGTTCTGCCTGGCGTAAGAGATACGACTCTGAAAGAGAAACAAGGAGACACGTAACAGGTTTCACAATTATATAAGCAAATAAATGGATCTGATCTGCATAAGGAATATGTTTTTACAACTACAATTTGAAACTGGTAGTTGTAGCAAACATCCAATCAGATGTAAACAGCAAAGCAAACAGCGGTGGAGGAAATGATGCCCATCCAAATCTATACTAGAACAAAGTTTGAAGGCTTGAGATGGATGAACTTACATTACATGTTAACACGGGCTGGACAAAGCCCTTCTCCATGTTGATGGAAGGATAATTCAATAAATTCCCCAAAGAAAATTCTTTATAGGCATTGCCATTATTCTACATTTTGCAAAGAGTAAATATAGATCAAATAATATTGGAAGAAATAGAGGATAATCAAGCTCAGGTGCAGACTGATGATACATAATCAAATAGCAATTAATTAAGTACAGCGTTACAAAGCAAAAGGGAGAGAGGTACTGACAAGAGCAATGCAGAGCCCAATATTGTTTTGAGATCGTATGATCCTTTGAGCAAGGAGATTCATCTGAAATTAGTTTTCATACAAGAGAGAAGGGAAGGCACAAGCAGAAATTTAGGAGTTCAAATTTTAAATTGATATCATAGACAGTACCTGACGCTGGGCTCCCAGCAGTTCTAATAGGGGTTTGGCCACTGGAGTAGGTGTAAAGTGTGGTATAGTTGGGCATGTGTTTTCTGTGGCTGCTGATCTATCTGATTTAACAGGTATCACTACCTTTTCCAAATACCTAGTTTGTACTACTTGAGGATCTGCACTCACCCTCTTCCTTTTGGACATCTATACGAAAAAACAACATTTGACTGGAAAAACATAGTGTGACGACACATGGAATAGGTACAAAAAATGGATAGGTATGGCATATACTCATATATGATGCTTAAACTAAGCAGATGGTGTAACAAAGTAGAAGTAATGCAAGAGGTCAGATGCAAAGTATGTGCGACCAATACAACTTTGCAAAGTTAGAGCAAGCACCTTGATGGGTGAATAAGTTAGGCCATCCTCCACCATGCCAAGTTTGTTAGCCAGTGGATTGTTCCGCAATATTCCTCTCGTGCGCCCATTCTCATATTCATTTTGATAATGTTCAATATCTGACATGCATGAAAACATAAAAAACAAGTGAGATTTTCTTTGTAATGCAGAAGTGATTCTAATCCAATACTGCCTCCCTATAAACCCCTTTGTGCTATCTCTGCAATTCTTTTAAGAGATGCCATGCATGCTATAATTTGTTGTGTGCATTAATATAATGTGGCCTACTACTCAAAATATGAGAGCTCCAGAAGTGATAACACTTCACAGATGACAGCTTCAATATATAGTAAATAAGAACAAGTCGACCTGACCTGACAGATTCAAAATATACTAAGGGAGAACAACTCGACCTGACCAGTCGACCGCAAGAGAAGAGTATCATCTTAAAGAAGAGCAGAAGAGCAAGCAGATTGAAGATATTACAAGTCTTTCAATACATTGTCGGTTGGCCACCCATGATGAACCAGAGCGCACAGAGAAATACTATTCTTTCTGGTCTCTCCATATGTGGCTCACATGCATTTCGAAACTAAAGTAGGAACATTTAGCTAACCAATTAAACATCCCTCAGTTTTACTAATATCAGATATGAATTTGTACAACTAAGCTTGTTTAGCTCGATGGGTGGAGCAGTGCTATCAGATATGAATTACGTAGGCTGATTGTGGTCATCATAAAATGGGGAAACCATAAGCATGATGAGTACAGTGTTGACCATGGCAGTGGGATGGCAGATCTGAAGCTGCAAACCGTGCAAAGGGTAGTTAGCAACCGATGTTTGCTTTGAAATAACAACTACGATTTGGTATGGACAAGAAAGTACGGTCAACAAGTGACAAAGAAATGCAATTATGCTCTCTCTCTATATGTCGCGACATGCATTTGGAAACTCAAGTGGGACCTTTAGCTAACCAATTAAATGTGTCGGTTAACTAATATGAGTATCATATCACAATCATATTTGAACAACTAAGCTTTCGAATTCTAAGTGTTGTGTTGTTTAGCTTGAAGGGTGGAGTAATGCTAGTACGACAGAAAGCACCTACGCAGATCATAGTAGAGTAGATAAAAAGGGAAAACCCTAAGCATCAAGAGAAAAATTAGGAAAGTGGAACTAGCTGGACCAGTGGGTGGTGCACATGCTTTTCGAAACGAATATAGGAACATTAGGTGACCAATTAAACGTCCTCTATTTTAGTGATACGAGCATCATATCAGATTTGTATTTCAACACGTAAGCTTTGGGTTGAGGTCTTGAGGAGAAGTGCTAGCACGACACGAAGCACCTACGATGATGATAGTGAATATAAAGGGGGGAAACTATAAGCTTTACGAGTATAGTGCCCGTGCCATGGCGGATCTGAAGGTGCAAACTGGACAAAGCTACTTCGCAACCAATGTTTGCTTTCAACTAGCCACTACGATTTGGTACAGACAAGAAAAGTACAGTAAACAAATTACGATCTATTTTCCGGGTGAGATCAATAACTTAAGCACATATGGAAGAGTACCACCTCTCTTGCAACGCCGTGTAGGCCTATGCTGATACGTTGAGGGTGCTGCGGGTGCGATGGCTGTCGGCAGCGGGGAAGAAGACTTTAGATGGCAGACGGCCGGGTCAGGGGATATATCCTGTTGCCATGGATGAGGCGGTCGTAGGAGCGGCAACAACAAGGTGGACGACGGCGCTGATGAAGTGAGAGGAGGTGATTAAAGGATCCCAGTCCAGTGCCGTGGATGAGAGACGTCCATCTCTTGCAGTGGACGACGGGTAGGGGTAGCGGCTCCGGCAAGGTGGAGGATGGGGTGGCGGACGGAGGAGGCTGGCCGTAGTGCGGAGGTTGTCGTGCCGCCAACGGTGTATGAATGGGCAAATGGAGGGGAGGGGGGATCTCAAACTTTGGGACGCGCTTCTCTGAAATGTGGGAAAGTTACGAACTTATCCCCCGTTTAAAATTTCGGACATCGCGTCGGTTGGCGATAGGACGGTAATCTCGCATCTCCCAAATATTTTCCGGTAACCATTTCGGGCGAGGAGAGGGTGTTTTGCCGCCCACGGTTGGCACCCACGGTGTATGAACGGGGCTGATAGGTAGGGCAGTTGTGCCACGTCTGAGGGAAGTTACACATCTGCCCCTATTTAAAATATTAGCCTACATCGATTTCGAACGAGGAGAGTTTGTTTTGCCGCCCACCATGTATGAATGGGAAAATGGAGGAAGAGACACATGTCTTTCGGACGAGCTTGAATCAAATGTGTTTTGCCGCCCACGTATGGCGCCCACCGTGTCTGAATGGGCTCAGAGGCCGTCGTGTCACGTCTGATTGAAGTTACTAGTCTACCCCTATCGACAACCGTGTAAATCCGGTCGATAAGGATGTCAAGTGTCAGGGGTAGACAATAATTTCCATCTCGCAAACACTTGCTTCGGGCAGCCCACAAATTATAGTGGGTGTTTAGCCGCTTCATTCAAAACTTGGGAGAATTAGCATTAACGTTTGCCCTGGGCCCTGGCAAACTAAACTCAAATCCAATTTGTATTCGATTACGAATATCCACAAATAATTCTATGTTTTGTTATTTATTTCTTCAAAACCACAACAAAGATTTATTCCACCTTTATATATGATTATGATTTAGAAATGTCGTGATCTTCGAATTCAGTAGGTTGGATACACTCTGAGTCAAACAGTTATTTCATCCAATACAATATGCTCAGACGAAATAAAGTTCACCTTATGTCAATCATATAAGTAATGAGGATTACCTCGCCTAAAAAAATCGGATCATTACAACACATGGGCAACATAGGGGGTCTTGCAACATAATCCATTCACAGACATGACACAACATGCAAGTACAATAATCTAATGACAATTTCAACTGGTATCTAAAGAAGAACCGGGATTACCTTGGGCTTCAGATAGCAGAAACAGCAGGACCTCCTACGTCTTCAAATGCAACATTCTTACTTCCTCCAATTCTTGGGTTTCTTGCATAATGCGTGCCGCTAATTCCGTAATTTCCAGTCTCAAGATAAATATTACCTCATTCATGGCAGCCACACCATCTCTTTCTGCCTCTAGTAGAGCCTCAAGCACTATAATATCTGTGCTCAGACTGCTCTCTGGCGGTGTTGCCTCTAAACTGCTACCATCTGGTAACATGGATGGCACACTGCTTCCACAAATAGATTCTAGGGTTGTACATTGTGTCCTAGTGTGAACGGCATCCTGAAAGGTTTCCGCTGGACATAAGTAAGAGAAAATTATCGTATGATCCAGGCAGTAAGCTTACATGGTAAACGACGGACGAATTATTGCCGAGCATGGCAAACTATATTTAAATGGTTCGAAGCAGCATCAGCCGAAAAGAAATTAAAATGGTAAGATGAAACTAGGGATGTAAGTGGCAAATAAACGACATCCGCCAGTCCCATCTAGTTAGTTTTTGCTACCTCCCTAGTTCATTTTCCTCAAAAAACAAAAACTCTTTTGAACTATCATACCACTAGTGGACTTTAATCGGGATTAAACGGGACCCAGTTGACATCCCTAGTTGAAAGGGAGTGTACCACCGCTATATTTAAGTTGCCAAGGCATCTAAGCAGTTGAAATAATCTGAGAAAGCACTTAACAATGTGGCCTCATATAAACTACGAAGACAGTCTTGTGATGAAGTTGAGAGGAAAAGTTAAGGACTCAAATGAAATAGGCATCATTTCTTTACGATAGTACAGCAGGCACTGCTGACATATTGGCCAACTCAGGTATAGGTTAACAACAAACAAGCATTCGAATCAAGCAATACAGCAAAGCAGACAACTGAACTATTTGTAATTCGGTAGGATTACAGGTTGAAGGCACAAGCGAAGAAAGCAGCACACTCGCATTACATTTCACATGTACTAAAACACACTAGCTTACCATATGTTGCTATGAAGCCTCGCTGATGTTGCAATGTTCTTTGAAGATATCGTCAGCATCCCGTGGTTGCAAATCTTGTTGTTGTAGTTTATTCTGCACCCTCTATTTAGGTAAAATTAATTTTAATCACATGCACTGGTCCAAATTGATCATCAATGGTTCATATAAACTAATGAAATAAGGGTGTGTGCATACACGAAAATATATCTGCTCCCCTCTATTTGTATGCTTGTTCGAGGTGCCAGCCCCAAAAGAACAAATATTTTGCTTGATGGGGTTGGCAGCTCCATAATTAATGGAAGCATCAAATTAGTCATGCAACTTGGGAAGATCAAGAATACACAAACAAGTAATGAACAGGGGCTCGGAGCAGTGATGTAATATCTAGCATCAGAAAATGTAGGGTAAAATGAACAAAAAGCAGCGAAACGACATGCTAGTTTGCTGATGTGTAATTAAGCATAGAGAACATTAAGCAATCTTATGGAACCAACAGGTGGCATCAGAATAACACCATTATCATAAATATAGCATTCAAGAAGTAAAATAGTAGGCAGTGATATCTAGGAGTAAAGTAATACTCCCTCTGTTCCAAAATAGATGACTCAACTTTGTACTAACTTCAGTACAAAGTTAGTACAAAGTTGGGTCATCTAATTTGGAACGGAGGGAGTACTTAGGACAAAACTAAAGCTTATTAACTATATGTGCACTGGTATGTAATTTAGCACATGTAACATGTTCACTACCAGAAGTATGGCCCTATAGGTGCAAGCAGAATAACGCGTCTCATGAAAAACTGAATGATGCCCTAAAGAAATTCAAAGGTGCGGTGCTTATGCTAGGAAAGTGAACGTAGGCGCCGGCCGTTGGATAATAGTACCTGATTCTCGGCGGCGTATGGGTATCATTGTCATACTTGATAGCTAAGGATCGTCGATGGTGCTCATGTTGCGGTTGAGTTTGGGCCGGCTGTCGCCGTCGCTGAAGCGGCTCCGGTGCTACGGTCGCGGCGCCTGTCGACATACAAGAAAGCTCATCTTTGGTAAGTGAACAATTGCACGATAAAGAGAAAAAAGGAAGGAGTACAAATCGAAATAACCTGATGAGGCTGCGGCATCAGTAAAGCAGGGCCGGTGGAGTTGAATATGGCGTCCTTGGAGCGGGTCCGATGCAGTGGACGAAGGCTTCGGCGGGCGCGTTGTACAGTGCTTTCGGTGAGATGGATCTGTTGCAGCGGACGAGGGCTTGTATGAAGGGTCAGCGAAGGGGCGGACGAGGGAGTCAGTGAAGGGCCTACACTGTGGTGGACGAGGGTGCCAGTTAAGCAGATCCGGTGCGGTGGACCATGATGGCGGTCAAGGAGATCTGGAGCGGTGGACAAGCCAGTCGCTGAAGCGGCTCCGGTGAAGTGGTGAGTTGGCAGTTGGGGGTTCCAAGGTGCTGAAGGTAGATACGGCGGGGTGTGAGGTCCATCGCTGCGGCGGAGGACTAGATTCGGCGGCTTGCCGTGGTTGGGGGGTCGGGGAGGGGAAGGGGAGGGGCTCTGGGGAAGAATGTCGGGGGCAAAGTGGGGAAGACAATGGAGTTACCAAAGCAGCCCTTTTCCGTTCATGTGGCAGGGGTAAAATAGGAATATCGCGGGGCTAAACTTTCGAGCTCGTGATATTTCGATGTGAGCGGGAAGTTTGAAAGATTTTGGCACCTAAAATTATAAGTATTCTGCTCTCGTACGGCCGACTATGATATCATGACCAACAATTTGTTTGTTTTGCATGCCAAAAAAATGTGCAAGTTTGAAAATCAATGTCTCCAACTCGAAACTTAGATTTTCCATTCAATTCAAATATGGATCATTGAGCTACTACAAGCAAATACCATCATACGGTCCAATTCAAATGAAATTCCAAATGTGTTTATCCTAAATATGATGACAAAAGCAAAAATGTGTATGTGTATGAATAAAGTGGATGATTATAAAGTTTGAACATGCCCGTATGTGTCTATCTCTAGGTTTGATATATGAATTTGAAATCACGAAATCACGGCTTAAAAATGTACCTCCGTTTAAATGAATTACAAAAGTTAATGATGGAGTCGAATTCCAAAATTCCAATCTTAGGTTTGTAATTCTGGTACATCAAGGTATGTCACGCATGTTCAAAAGTATCGTTATCTCATAGTACAAATTGTGAAACAAATTGATCAACCATGAGTTCACAATATCTCAATTACGCTAAAGTCCCTCAAATATAGACACCTCACTCTTTATCTGAAGTCAACCTCCCCCCTTGCCCCCACCACACACACACACACACATAGAGAAGTCGTTCTCTCCCCCAAACACCAACACACGAGCACATTAACACCCCTCTCTCTTGTAAAGTCCAGACCCCAATATAGGTCTCTATCACTTTGTCTCTCGGGCATGCACACATCTCTTACCTCACTCTCTAGGTCTCCCGCCATCTCACTTACCCAAGCACACGCACTATGTAGAGTGCATATTTCCCAAACACACAAAACGTCGCCCCCAAACGTCTATCTCCCTAGTTATGTGGTTCTCGCGCACTCACCTCACACACCACCCCCACTACAAACAAGCACACTTTGTCTCCTTGTGCACCACTCTCCTCTTTCTACCTCTCCCACATGCGGACCCGCCCCAGCTCCTTCCTTGTATACATATATGTCGTGACTCTTTCCATAGCTCCCTAATGTATCATTGTTCTCGATTTTGCACATTGTTCTCTACACCATCTATTCTAGATCTCTCATGAAGTCCCTATCACACACACGATGACTCGCTTCCCTTGCGTCTCCGTACATAGGCCAATTTCGGACAACATCAACATTGTCTCCCTATCTATATGCCATTTATGGACACAAATGACCCCTCTATCTCCCTCTCTCTCTCTTCGTCGCTAGCTCTCTCTCTCTCTCTCGCTCTCACACCCCTCTCCCACACACACACTCGATGTCTCTTCCAAATAGTCTGCTCCCCCCTCCCGCACCCGTGCTATCCCGCTACTACACATGTCACACCATTCCCCCTTCCCTTATACTAGGTTTACATCATCAGTGGTCTCTCTACTCCACATACACACACTCCCTCTCACACACAAACGCGTGCACAAACACACACAGACACGCACAAACACCCATTTATCTGGATCCTCATCTCTCCCCATGTTCGCATGTGTATCTCACACACTCACTCTCTAATTATGTATATGTGTCTTCATGTTACACAACACAAAGCCCCATGTACATGTCTCTATCTATCCTCCACACACAGACACAAAGAATCTGTTATCATTGCCTCAGTCTCTAACATATCACACACGCACTCTCTCTCTCTCTCTCTCTCTCTCTCTCTCTCTCTCTCTCTCGCAAACACGCTCAACAAGGGTTTCCCCGTGAATAACTTACCGTCTATTCATCAACAGTCGTGGCAGTACGGCGAACATGAGACGTGAAAAAGAATAAATCTACACATGCTTAGACCACCTAGTATGACCACTAGGACTAGAGCAAGCCAAAAAGCGCGCCGCCGTCACCCCCTCCTTATCAGCGACGAGAAAATCTTTATTTTACACAGTTGAGAAGTCATTGTGCTAAGGCCCCACATGCCGAGGCATTGAATAGAATGTAGATGCTAGTTTACGGAAGCAAGTATCGATAATACGTTTGTATCTCCATACTTATATTTCTTCTCTTATAAAAAAACCGAGTTGGTGATGATGGTACGTGTGCCATCTTGCAATATAGATCGTCCGATCTATATCTGACGGATGGAAATTAAACTAAAAGATACCCGCACCCCTCTCCACATTTGCAGACAAGGCCTTCCCTCGTTCATCCTTATCTCCAACAAACCTCATTGTTGAGCAATTAAGAAAGGAAGCCTCTGGAACAAACTGGCCTAGTGGCCGCTACCGGCGTCGTCAGTCCCCATGCCTGCGCTCAGTCCAACCACCAATCACCACAACAACCCACTCCTATTCACCTTATCTCATATTTCTCGAGATATCATTAGTTTTCACACATGGGACTACTCCCACAAGGGTCAATAACAACAAGTGTTTTATAAAAACAATGCATCTTGATGTTCCATGCAATGCACGGATCTTACTAGTACTCCTACATACGACTAAGTTGGTGATGATGGTGTGTTTGCCATCCGTCGTTTCTGACCATTAGATCTACATCTAACGATTGTGAGGTAAGTTGTTGCCTTTTCTCACCAACATCCCACTTGTCTACCAATTTGTAGAAAACCCCATAATTAGTATCTTAAAACGAACCACATCCCTCCCTGACCTCACCAAAACAGCCCAAGGAATATATTCTAATTGAAACATAATATATCTCTAGAGACATATGTATATCAAAATTAGACTGTTTTGTATCAAGTTTGTGAATAAGTATTATTCTAATAATGATTCGTTGCAACGCACATGAACATTGCTAGTATTTCCAACCATGCATTTTTTCCCTAGTATTCCGTAGTTTCGTTTTCCATAAAGATATTAGTCACTCATGGTTGATATTTACTTTCAATCATGTACACATATGCACTATGTAACTAGCCTTGCTTATTGGCTTCCAAAGCTTAACTTTCACTCCTACTTACAATATGTAGAGTATTTAACAAAAAACTACCACTTTCAATCAGCCCTAGGAAGAATCTATTGTACAAAAAATAGCAAAAACATACCCAAAATTTCTTAATCCACAACAAAAACTACTACCTAGTACTCCTACCGATTAGGTTCGTTTAAACCCATTTATGACAGGGTTGGCCCACACGTCCGTGCTGACAAGGCAGCTTAAACCAACACATTTTGTTTGACCGTTGACACGAAGGACCCACATCTGACCTTCTATCCTGTTATTCCCCCTCAAATCATTATTTTTCCTGAACATTACTTCAAACAGTACTGATGCCTGTTCGTCGGTGGCTCCGGTGATGAGCGAGTTGGCGGCCGCTCCGCAGGACGGGCCGGACATCGCGCTGGCCTCCGCACGGGTTGACAGGCTGGCCCGAGCGTGACTCACGAGCGAGCAAGCCGCCGTGCTGACCTTCGCTCGAGCCAGATGGCTAGCCTTAGCGCGGCGCGCGCGAGCAAGCCGCCGCGTCGTGCCAATCTAGCTAGCAAACCTTGTAGACAAGCAGCTGGACGGAGCTATCTTGGCTAGCTAGCGGCCGCGAGCACCGGACGGAGCTGGCATCTGGGCTGCTGCAACATGGGCTCCGCACCGCCGACGGTTTTGACCTCGCCTTCTGCCGGCGGCGGTAGCTGCATCCCATGGCCGAGGATGACTAGGTGGACGGGCCGGAGGTATGAGGTCACTTGGGGATTTTTGTGCAGACTGACATGTAGGTCCCACAAGTCATAACACCCGATCGAATAGAAGGCGTTGACTTAATGGGAGACATGGTCCCTGTCAGAGGTTTGAGTTAGATTCTAACCCTGAACTAACTCTAACCAAAGTGCTATTTGGATGGCAGGGTTAGATTGACAACAAATGTATCCAAACAAGGCCATGGGTTGAAACGTGCCTATAATGGCACTTTGTAGATAACCCAAAAGTGTAGGGGATCGCAACAGCTTTCGAGGGTAAAGTATTCAACCCAAATTTATTGATTCGACACAAGGGGAGCCAAAGAATATTCTTGAGTATTAGCAGTTGAGTTTTCAATTCAACCACACCTGGATAACTTAGTATCTGCAGCAAAGTATTTAGTAGCAAAATTGGTATGATAATAAAGGTAACGGTGTCAAAAGTAAAGATAATAGTTTTTGGGTTTTGTAGTAGTTGTAACAGTAGCAACAGAAAAGTAAATAAGCAAAGAACAATATATGAAAAGCTCGTACGCAATGGATCAGTGATGGATAATTATGCCGGATGCGATTCCTCATGTAATAGCTATAACGTAGGGTGACATAGAACTAGCTCCAATTCAGCAATGTAATGTACGCATGTATTCCGTAAATAGTCACATGTGCTTATGGAAAAGAACTTGCATGACATCTTTTGTCCTACCCTCCCATGGCAGCAGGGTCCTAGTGGAAACTAAGGGATATTACGGCCTCCTTTTAATAGAGAACCGGAACAAAGCATTAGCACATAGTGAATACATGAACTCCTCAAACTATGGTCATCACCAAGAAGTATCCCGATTATTGTCACTTTGGGGTTGTCGGATCATAACACATAATAGGTGACTATAGACTTGCAAGATAGGATCAAGAACACACATATATTCATGAAAACATAATAGGTTCAGATCTGAAATCATGGCACTCGGGCCCTACTGACAAGCATTAAGCATAGCAAAGTCATAGCAACATCAATCTCAGAACATAGTGGATACTAGGGATCAAACCCTAACAAAACTAACTTGATTACATGGTAAATCTCATCCAACCCATCACACGCCAGCAAGCCTACGATGGAATTACTCACGCACAGCGGTGAGCATCATGAAATTGGTGATGGAGGATGGTTGATGATGATGACGGCGATGAATCCCCCTCTCCGGAGCCCCGAACGAACTCCAGATCAGCCCTCCCGAGAGAGATTAGGGCTTGGCGGCGCCTCCGTGTCGTAAAATGCGATGAAACTTTCTCTCTGATTTTTTTCTCCCCAAACATGAATATATGGAGTTGGAGTTGAGGTCGGTGGAGGTCCAGGGGGCCCACGAGATAGGGTGTGCGCCCTACAGGGGGGCCCTGTCTCGTGGATAGGCCGTGGGCCCCCTGGTGTATTTCTTTCGCCCAGAAATTCTTATTAATTCCAAAAGGTGCCTCCATGGATTTTTAGGACATTCCGAGAACTTTTCTTTTCTACACATAAAACAACATCATGGTAGTTCTGCTGAAAACATCATCAGTCCGGGTTAGTTTCATTCAAATCATGCAAGTTAGAGTCCAAAACAAGGGCAAAAGTGTTTGGAAAAGTAGATACGTTGGAGACGTATCAACTCCCCCAAGCTTAAACCTTTGCTTGTCCTCAAGCAATTCAGTTGATAAACTAAAAGTGATAAAGAAAAACTTTTACAAAATCTGTTTGCTCTTGTTGTTGTAAACATGAAAAGCCATCATTCAAGTTTCAGCAAATATTATGAACTAACCATAGTCACAATAACACCTAGGTCTCACAATTACTCATATCAATAGCATAATCAGCTAGGGAGCCATAATAATAAAACTCGGATGACAACACTTTCTCAAAATAATCATAACATGATATAACAAAATGGTATCTCGCTAGACCTTTCTGAGACTGCAAAACATAAATGCAGAGCACCTTTAAAGATCAAGGACTGACTAAACATTGTAATTCATGGTAAAAGAGATGCAGTCAAGTCATACACAATATAAACCAATAGTAATGAATGAAAATGACAATGTGCTCTCTTAATAAGAAGGGTGATGACTCATCATAAAAGTAAATAGATAGGCCCTTCGCAGAGGGAAGCAGGGATTTGTAGAGGTGCCAGAGCTCGATTTTAAAATAGAGATTGAATAACATTTTGAGCGGCATACTTTTGTTGTCAACGCAACAACTATGAGATGGCTGTATCTTCCATACTACATGCATTATAGGAAGTTCCCAAATAGAATGGTAAAGGTTTATACTCCCCCAACCACCAACAAGCATCAATCCATGGCTTGCTCGAAACAACGAGTGCCTCCAACTAACAACAACCCTGGGGGAGTTTTGTTAATTATTTTGATTTGCTTTGATCTTTTTGGATCATGGGACTGGGCATCCCGGTTACCGGCCCTTTCTCATGAATGAGGAGCGGAGTCCACTCCGCTTGAGAATAACCCACCTAGCATGGAAGATATAGGCAGCCCTAGTTGTAACATGAGCTGCTCGAGCATACAAAACAGAATTTCATTTGAAGGTTTGAAGTTTGGCACATACAAATTTACTTAGAATGGCAGGTAAATACAGCATATAGGAAGGTATAGTGGACTGATATGGAACAACTTTGGGGTTTAAGGAGTTTGGATGCACAAGCAGTATTCCCGCTTAGTACAGGTGAAGGCTAGCAAAAGACTGGGAAGCGACCAACTGAGAGAGCGACAACAGTCATGAACATGCATTAAAATTAATTCACACCGAATACAAGCATGAGTAGGATATAATCCACCATGAACATAAATATCATGAAGGCTATGTTGATTTGATTCAACTACATGCGTGAACATGTGCCAAGTCGAGTCACTCAATTCATTCAAAGGAGGATACCGTCCCATCATACCACATCATAATCATTCTAATAACATGTTGGCACACAATGTAAACCATTATAACTCATAGCTAATCAAGCATGGCACAAGCAACTATAATCTCTAAATGTCATTGCAAATATGTTTACTTCATAATAGCTGACTCAGAAAACGATGAACTCATCATATTTACAAAAACAAGAGAGGTCGAGTTCATACCAGCTTTTCTCATCTCAATAAGTCCATCATATATCGTCATTATTGCCTTTCACTTGCACAACCGAACGATGTGTATAATAATAAGAGTGCACGTGCATTGGACTAAGATGGAATCTGCAAGCATTCAACTCAAGAGAGAAGGCAAGTAATATGGGCTCTAAGTTAAATAAACAATCATGCATATGAGAGCCATTAAGCAATTTCAATATGGTCTTCTCGACCCCCAAAGAAAAGAAAAGAAAAATAAAACTATTTACATGAGAAAGCTCCCAACAAAAAAGAAGAAGAACTAGAAATCTTTTTGGGTTTTCATTTTAATTCTACTACAAGCATGGAAATTAAACTAACTAATTTTTTTGTTTTTTCTTAAGGTTTATCGAACACACAAGAAGAAAATTAGAAGAAGAAATTTAAACTAGCATGGATGATACAAAGAAAGAGTATGAGCACCGACGACTAGTGTGTGAACATGAATGTAAAGTTGGTGAGAAATACGTACTCCTCCAAGCTTAGGCTTTTGGCCTGAGTTGGTCTAGTACCAAGGACCGCCTGGCTGATATCCATAAGTGAAACTAGGGTCGTACTGAGATGCAGCGGCAACCGCCTCCTGAGCAGCAGCGTGTTGGCGAGCTGCCTCCGCTCCCCTCTCGTGTTCAGCTGCTTCCTCCCTGGTGACAACATATATGTTGGGGAACGTAGCAGAAATTCAAAATTTTCCTACGTGTCACCAAGATCTATCTATGGAGAGACCAGCAACGAGTAGAAAGAGAGTGCATCTACATACCCTTGTAGATTGCTAAGCGGAAGCGTTCAAGTGAACGGGGTTGATGGAGTCGTACTCGTCGTGATTCAAATCACCGATGATCCTAGTGCCGAACGGACGGCACCTCCGCGTTCAACACACGTACAACCCGGTGACGTCTCCCACGCCTTGATCCAGCAAGGAGAGAGGGAGAGGTTGAGGAAGACTCCATCCAACAGTAGCACAACGGCGTGGTGGTGGTGGAGGAGCGTGGCAATCCAGCAGGGCTTCGCCAAGCACCATGGGAGAGGAGGAGTAGGGAGAGAGGTAGGGTTGTGCCAGAACTTCGTGTATAGCTCCCATGCGCCTCCCCACTATATATAGGGGTGGAGGGGCTGGTTTCTTGCCCTCCAAGTCCATTGGGGCGTTGGCCAAGGTGGGAGGAAAGAAATCTCATTATTTCCTTCCCCACCGATTGTTATCCCCCCTTTTTAGGGATCTTGATCTTATCCCTTCGGGATATGATCTTATTCCTTCTAAGGGGGGATCTTGGTGTGCCTTGACCAGGGGTGTGGGGCCTTGCCCCCACTACCCACGTCCATGTGGGTCCCCCCATGCAGGTGGGCCCCACTCCGGAACCTTCTAGAACCTTCCCGGTACAATACCGAAAAATCCCGAACATTTTTGGCCAAAATAGGACTTCCCATATATAAATCTTTACCTCCGGACCATTCCGGAACTCCTCGTGACGTCCGGGATCTCATCCGGGACTCCGAACAACATTCAGTAACCACATACAAACTTCCTTTATAACCCTAGCGTCATCGAACCTTAAGTGTGTAGACCCTACGGGTTCGGGAGACATGTAGACATGACCGAGACGTTCTCCGGTCAATAACCAACAGCGGGATCTGGATACCCATGATGGCTCCCACATGTTCCATGATGATCTCATTGGATGAACCACGATGTCAAGGACTTAATCAATCCCGTATTCAATTCCCTTTGTCTATCGGTATGTTACTTGTCTGAGATTCGATCGTCGGTATCCAATACCTTGTTCAATCTCGTTACCGGCAAGTCACTTTACTCGTTCCGTAACACATCATCCCGTGATCAACTCCTTGGTCACATTGCGCATGTGATGATGTCCTACCGAGTGGGCCCAGAGATACCTCTCCGTTTACACGGAGTGACAAATCCCAGTCTCGATCCGCATAAAACAATAGATACTTTCGGAGATACCTGTAGTGCACCTTTATAGTCACCCAGTTACGTTGTGACGTTTGATACACCCAAAGCACTCCTACGGTATCCAGGAGTTACACGCTCTCATGGTCGAAGGAAGAGATACTTGACATTGGCAAAGCTCTAGCAAATGAACTACACGATCTTTTGTGCTAGTCTTAGGATTGGGTCTTGTCCATCACATCATTCTCCTAATGATGTGATCCCGTTATCAACGACATCCAATGTCCATAGCCAGGAAACCATGACTATCTGTTGATCACAACGAACTAGTCAACTAGAGGCTCACTAGGGACATATTGTGGTCTATGTATTCACACGTGTATTACGATTTCCGGATAATACAGTTATAGCATGAATAAAAGACAATTATCATGAACAAGGAAATATAATAATAATACTTTTATTATTGCCTCTAGGGCATATTTCCAACAGTCTCCCACTTGCACTAGAGTCAATAATCTAGTTCACATCGCCATGTGATTAACACTCACAGGTCACATCGCCATGTGACTAACACCCAAGAGTTTACTAGAATCAGTAGTCTAGTTCACATCACTATGTGATTAATACTCAATGAGTTTTAGGTTTGATCATGTTGCTTGTGAGAGAGGTTTTAGTCAACGGGTCCGAACCTTTCAGATCCGTGTGTGCTTTACAAATCTCTATGTCATCTCCTAGATGTAGCTACCACGCTCTATTTGGAGCTATTCCAAATAACTGTTCTACTTGGAGCTATACTAAAAGTTGCTCCATTATACGTATCCGGTATTTCTACTCAGAGCTATCCGGATAGGTGTTAAGCTTGCATCGACATAACTCTTTACGTCGAACTCTTTATCACCTCCATAATCGAGAAAATTCCTTAGTCCACTAGTTACTAAGGATAACTTTGACCGCTGTCCTGTGATCCATTCTTGGATCACTCTTGTACCCCTTGACTGACTCATGGCAAGGCACACTACAGGTGCGGTACACAGCATAGCATACTGTAGAGAGCCTATGATAAAAGCATAGGGGACGACCTTCGTCCTTTCTCTCTATTCTGCCGTGGTCGAGATTTTAAGTCTTAACTTCATACCTTACATCTCAGGCAAGAATTCCTTCTTTGACTGATCCATCTTGAACACCTTCAAGATCATGTCAAGGTAGCTCATTTGAAAGTATTATTAAGCATTTTGATCTATCTTATAGATCTTGATGCTTATTGTTCAAGTAGCCTAATCCAGGTTTTCCATTGAAAAACAGTTTTCAAATAACCCTATATGCTTTCTAGAAATTCTACATCATTTCTGATCATCAATATGTCAACAACATATACTCATCAGAAATTCTATAGTGCTCCCACTCACTTCTTTGGAAATACAAGTTTCTCATAAACTTTGTATAAACCCAAAATCTTTGATCATCTTATCAAAGCGCACATTCCAACTCCGAGATGCTTACTCCAGTCCATGGAAGGATCGCTGGAGCTAGCATACCTTTTAGCATCCTTAGGATCGACAAAAACTTTCTGATTTGTATCACATACAACCTTTCCATACGAAGACTGGTAAGGAAACTCGTTTTGTCATCCATCTGCCAGATTTCATAAATGCAGCTAATGCTAACATGAATCTGACGGACTTAAGCATCACTACGGATGAGAAAATCTCATCGCAGTCAACTCCTTGAACTTGTGAAAAACTCTTCGCCACAAGTCGAGCTTCATAGATGGTGACATTACCATCCACGTCCATCTTCTTCTTAAAGATCCATTTATCTCAATGGCTTGCCAATCTTTGGGCAAGTCCACCAAAGTCCATGCTTTGTTCTGATACATGGATCCTATCTCGGACTTCATGGCTTCTAACCATTTGTCGGAATTTGGGCCCACCATCACTTCTCCATAGCTCATAGGTTACTTGTTGTCTAGCAACATGACCTTCAAGACAGGATTACTGTACCACTCTGAAGTAGTACGTGTCCTTGTCACCCTACGAGGTACGGCAGTGACTTGATCCGAAACTTCATGATCACTATCATAAGCTTCTACTTCAATTGGTGTAGGTGCCACGGGAACAACTTCCTGTGCCCTGATACACACTGGTTGAAGTGATGGTTCAATAACCATATCAAGTCTCCACCATCCTCCCACTCAACTTTTCGAGACAAACCTTTTCTCGAGAAAGGACCTGATTCAAGAAACAATCCATATTGCTTTCGGATCTGAATTAGGAGGTATACCCAACTGTTTTGGGTGTCCTATGAAGATGCATTTTATCCGCTTTGGGTTCGAGCTTATCAATCCTGAAAAAAAAATTCACATAAGCATCGCAGCCCCAAACCTTTAAGAAACGACAACTTAGGTTTCTCTAAACCATAATTCATACAGTGTCATCTCAACGGAATTACGTGGTGCCCTATTTAAAGTGAATGTGGTTGTCTCTAATGCCTAACCCATGACCGATAGTGGTAACTCGATAAGAGACATCATGGTATGCATCATATCCAATAGGGTGCAGTTATGATGTTCGGACACACCATCACACTATGGTGTTCCAGGCGGTATTAATTGCGAAACAATTTCCACAATGTCTTAATTGTGTGCCAAAACTTGTAACTCAGATATTCATCTCTATGATCATATCATAGACATTTTATCCTCCTGTCACAATGATCTTCTACTTCACTCTGAAATTACTTGAACCATTCAATAATTCAGACTTGTGTTTCATCAAGTAAATATTCTCAACATCTACTCGAATCATCTGTGAAGTAAGAACATAACGATATTCACTGCATGCCTCAGCACTCATTGGACTGCACACATCAAAATGTGTTACTTCCAACAAGTTGTTATCTTGTTCCATCTTACTGAAAACGAGGCTTTTCAGTCATCTTGCCCATGTGGTATGATTTGCATATCTCAAGTGATTCAAAATCAAGTGAGTCCAAACGATCCATCTGCATGGAGTTTCTTCATGCGTATACACCAATAGACATGGTTCGCATGTCTCAAACTTTTCAAAAACGAGTGAGTCCAAAGATCCATCAACATGGAGCTTCTTCATGCGTTTTAAACCAATATGACTTACATGGCAGTGCCACCAGTAAGTGGTACTATCATTACTATCTTTTGGCATGAAAATGTGTATCACCACGATCGAGATTCAATAAACCATTTTTAGGTGCAAGACCACTGAAGGTATTATTCACATAAATAGAGTAACTATTATTCTCCTTAAATGAATAACCGTATTGCAATAGTCATAATCCAATCATGTCTATGCTCTACGCAAACACAAAATAACAATTATTCAGGTTTTAACACCAATCTCGATGGTAGAGGGAGCGTGCGATGCTTGATCATATCAACATTGGAAACATTTCCAACACATATCGTCAGCTCACCTTTAGCTAGTCTCCGTTTATTCCGTAGCTTTTATTTCGAGTTACTAACACTTAGCAACCGAACCGGTATCTAATACCCTGGTGCTACTAGGAGTACTAGTAAAGTACACATCAACACAATGTATATCCAATATACTTCTATCGACCTTGCCAGCCTTCTCATCTACCAAGTATCTAGGGTAATTCTGCTCCAGTGGTTGTTCCCCTTATTACTGAAGCACTTAGTCTCGGGTTTGGGTTGAACCTTGGGTTTCTTCACTAGAGCAGCAGCTGATTTGCCGTTTCATGAAGTATCCCTTCTAGCCCTTGCCCTTCTTGAAACTAGTGGTTTCACCAACCATCAACAATTGATGCTCCTTCTTGATTTCTATTTTCGCGGTGTCAAACATCGTGACTACCTCAAGGATCATCATATCTATCCCTGATATGTTATAGTTCATCACAAAGCTCTAGCAGCATGGTGGCAATGACTTTGGAGAAACATCACTATCTCATATGGTAGATCAACTCCCACTCGATTCAAGTGATTGTTGCACTCAGACAATCTGAGCACAAGCTCAACGATTGAGCTTTTCTCCTTTAGTTTGCAGGCTAATAAAATCGTCGGAGGTCTTATACCTCTTGACGTGGGCACGAGCCTGAAATCCCAATTTCAGCCCTCGAAACATCTCATATGTTCCGCGACATTTCGAAAACGTCTTTGGTGCCTCAACTCTAAACCGTTTAACTGAACTATCACGTAGTTATCAAAACGTGTATGTCCGATGTTCACAACATCCACAGACGAGGTTTGGGGTTCAGCACACTGAGTGGTGCATTAAGGACATAAGCTTTCTACTGTCCTCATAATCGCTACTATCAACTTTCAACTATATTTTCTCTAGGAACGTGTCTAAAACAGTAGAACTAAAGCGCGAGCTACGGCATAATTTGCAAAAGGTCTTTTGACTATCTTCAAGATAATTAAGTTCATCTTATGAACTCCCACTTAGATAGACATCCCTCTGGTCATCTAAGTGATCACATGATCCGAGTCAACTAGGCCGTGTCCGATCATCACGTGAGACGGACTAGTCATCATCGGTGAACATCTTCATGTTGATCGTATCTACCATACGACTCATGCTCGACCTTTCGGTCTCCGTGTTCCGAGGCCATGTCTGCACATGCTAGGCTCTTCAAGTTAACCCTAAGTGTTTTCGCTGTGTAAAACTGTCTTACACTCGTTGTATGTGAACGTAAGAATCCATCACACCCGATCATCACGTGGTGCTTAGAAGCGACGAACTGTAGCAACGGTGCACAGTTAGGGGAGAACACTTCTTGAAATTTTGTAAGGGATCATCTTATTTGCTACCGTCGTCCTAAGCAAACAAGATGCATAAACATGATAAACATCACATGCAATCAAATAGTGACATGATATGGCCAATATCATTTTGCTCCTTTTTGATCTTCATCTTCGGGGCTCCATGATCATCATCGTCACCGGCACGACACCATGATCTCCATCATCATGATCTCCATCATCGTGTCTTCATGAAGTTGTCACGCCAACGACTACTTCTACTTCTATGACTAACGCGTTTAGCAATAAAGTAAAGTAGGTTACATGGCGTTCTTCAATGACACGCAGGCCATACAATAAATAAAGACAACTCCTATGGCTCCTGCCGGTTGTCATACTCATCGACATGCAAGTCGTGAATCCTATTACAAGAACATGATCAATCTCATACATCACATATCATTCATCACATTCTTCTTGGCCATATCACATCACATAGCATACCCTGCAAAAACAAGTTAGACGTCCTCTAATTGTTGTTGCATGTTTTACGTGGCTGCTATGGGTTTCTAGCAAGAACGTTTCTTACCTACGCAAGACCACAACGTGATATGCCAATTGCTATTTACCCTTCATAAGGACCCTTTTCATCGAATCCGTTCCGACTAAAGTGGGAGAGACTGGCACCCGCTAGCCACCTTATGCACCAAGTGCATGTCAATCGGTGGAACCTGTCTCACGTAAGAGTATGTGTAAGGTCGGTCCGGGCCGCTTCATCCCACAATACCGTCGAAACAAGATTGGACTAGTAACGGTAAGCATATTGAACAACATCAACGCCCACAACTACTTTGTGTTCTACTCGTGCAAAGAATCTACGCAATAGACCTAGCTCTGATACCACTGTTGGGGAACGTAGCAGAAATTCAAAATTTTCCTACGTGTCACCAAGATCTATCTATGGAGAGACCAGCAACGAGTAGAAAGAGAGTGCATCTACATACCCTTGTAGATCGCTAAGCGGAAGCGTTCAAGTGAACGGGGTTGATGAAGTCGTACTCGTCGTGATTCAAATCACCGATGATCAAGTGCCGAACGCACGGCACCTCCGCGTTCAACACACGTACAGCCCGGTGACGTATCCCACGCCTTGATCCAGCAAGGAGAGAGGGAGAGGTTGAGGAAGACTCCATCCAACAGCAGCACAACGGCGTGGTGGTGGTGGAGGAGCGTGGCAATCCAGCAGGGCTTCGCCAAGCACCATGGGAGAGGAGGAGTAGGGAGAGAGGTAGGGCTGTGCCAGAACTTCGTGTATAGCTCCCATGCGCCTCCCCACTATATATAGGGGTGGAGGGGCTGGTTTCTTGCCCTCCAAGTCCATTGGGGCGTTGGCCAAGGTGGGAGGAAAGAAATCTCATTATTTCCTTCCCCACCGATTGTTATCCCCCCTTTTTAGGGATCTTGATCTTATCCCTTCGGGATATGATCTTCTTCCTTCTAAGGGGGGATCTTGGTGCGCCTTGACCAGGGGTGTGGGGCCTTGCCCCCACTACCCACGTCCATGTGGGTCCCCCCATGCAGGTGGGCCCCACTCCGGAACCTTCTAGAACCTTCCCGGTACAATACCGAAAAATCCCAAACATTTTTGGCCAAAATAGGACTTCCCATATATAAATCTTTACCTCCGGACCATTCCGGAACTCCTCGTGACGTCCGGGATCTCATCCGGGACTCCGAACAACATTCGGTAACCACATACAAACTTCCTTTATAACCCTAGCGTCATCGAACCTTAAGTGTGTAGACCCTACGGGTTCGGGAGACATGTAGACATGACCGAGACGTTCTCCGGTCAATAACCAACAGCGGGATCTGGATACCCATGATGGCTCCCACATGTTCCACGATGATCTCATCGGATGAACCACGATGTCAAGGACTTAATCAATCCCGTATTCAATTCCCTTTGTCTATCGGTATGTTACTTGCCTGAGATTCGATCGTCGGTATCCAATACCTTGTTCAATCTCGTTACCGGCAAGTCACTTTACTCGTTCCGTAACACATCATCCCGTGATCAACTCCTTGGTCACATTGCGCATATGATGATGTCCTACCGAGTGGGCCCAGAGATACCTCTCCGTTTACACGGAGTGACAAATCCCAGTCTCGATCCGCATAAAACAATAGATACTTTCGGAGATACCTGTAGTGCACCTTTATAGTCACCCAGTTACGTTGTGACGTTTGATACACCCGAAGCACTCCTACGGTATCCAGGAGTTACACGCTCTCATGGTCGAAGGAAGAGATACTTGACATTGGCAAAGCTCTAGCAAATGAACTACACGATCTTTTGTGCTAGTCTTAGGATTGGGTCTTGTCCATCACATCATTCTCCTAATGATGTGATCCCGTTATCAACGACATCCAATGTCCATAGCCAGGAAACCATGACTATCTGTTGATCACAACGAGCTAGTCAACTAGAGGCTCACTAGGGACATATTGTGGTCTATGTATTCACACGTGTATTACGATTTCCGGATAATACAGTTATAGCATGAATAAAAGACAATTATCATGAACAAGGAAATATAATAATACTTTTATTATTGCCTCTAGGGCATATTTCCAACAATATATTCCTTTTGCCAGATAATCAAAAAGGTAGGGAGCAGGAAGAGTAACATGGACGATTTTGCGTCTGCCATAGATTAGTCGATAATGGAGGAATTGTTCATTCCTCACAAGAAATTGATGATTGAACATAGCTTCTTTATCCAAATAAACAGGAGGTAAAATCATATCCCCCTCTCGTGGGGCTATATTAAGATAATTAGCCACACGGGTTGCATAAATTCCTCCAAATAAATTTCCCTTTCTACTATTATTCTGCAACCTACGTGCAACTATTGCCCCCAAGTTATAACCTTTATAACCTGACACAGCACTCTTGAGGACACAAAGATCAGGGACACACATGTGACATGCTTCATCTTTACCGTTAATGCATCTACCAATAAAGAGAGCAAAATAATGCATAGCAGGAAAATGAATGCTCCCTATAGTAGCTTGTGCTATGTCCCTAGATTCTCCCACCGTAATACTAGCAAGAAAATCTCTAAATTCAGATTTGTGAGGATCATTAATATTACCCCACTGCGGGAGTCTGCAAGCAGTTGTGATATCCTCTAAATCCATGGTATAAGATGTATCATAAATATCAAATATGACACTAGGAGAATTACGCGCACAGTTATATTTAAACCTCCGCACAAAAGAATCAGTCAATTGATAGTACTGCAGACACTTATCTTGTAAGAAGTCCTCTAGCTCGGCATTACGCACATACGCGTCAAATTCCTCCTTGAAGCCTGCTTTGACCATAAAGTCATCGGATGGCCACTCACAAGCTCGTACATCCGCGTCCCTCGGCAATTCAACATCTTGCTCACGTATAGCAATCCTGGGCCCTTTCTTTACCGAGGAACCACCTTGGTACATTCTTCTAAATATAGTTCTTTTTCTGAAAATTTCTAAAATTTTAGTAACTTCAAAAAAAGTGAATAAAACTAAGAAAGATTGGTAGCAACTACTCCTACAAGTGCCTATAGCCTATATCATGCATTAGAATTGCTTGGGACCTCATAAATTTAACATGCAAGCTCAAGAACATGGTCACCTATGCAGCAAAAATTTGTAATGAATAAAGCACTAGAACAAAAACTAATTGGACCAATGGAGGAGTCACATACCAAGCAACAATCTCCCAAAGCAGTTTTGTGAATGGAACTTTGAGCAAGGAGATCGAAAATCGCAGCAAAACGAGCTAGAACTCGTGCTTGAGCTAGATGGGGATTTTTTGAGTAGAAGATGAAGTGTGTGGGTGCTGGCATAAGTGGAGGGGGGCCACCAGGGGCCCACGAGACAGGGGGGCGCGCCCTATGGGGGGCGTCCTCCACTCTCGTGGCCTGGTTCTTGCCCCTCCTGCAGTGTTTTCAGTGCCTAAAATCCTCAAATATTCGATAAAAAATCATACTAAATTTGCAGGGCATTTGGAGCACTTCTATTTTTGGGATATTTTTAATGCACGGATAATTCAGAAAACAGACAGATAATGCTATTTTTGCTTTATTTATTCTAAATAACAGAAAGTAAAAAGTGGGTACAGAAGGTTGTGCCTTGTTTCATCCATCTCATGATCATCAAAATGAATCCACTAATAAGGTTGATCAAGTCTTGTTAACAAACTCATTCTGAATAATTACGGAACCGGAGAAATTTCGAATAACACTAAGTTACCTCAACGGGAATATGAAAATCCCCAACAATAAGAATATCATACTTTTTCTTGACAGTAGGGAGAGGAAATTCAAAACCTCCAATAATAATAGTTGGAACTTTTCCAATAGAATTGATGCTATGAACTTGAGATTGTTTCCTCGGAAAGTGTACCGTATGCTCATTACCATTAACATGAAAAGTGACATTGCCTTTGTTGCAATCAATAACAGCCCCTGCAGTATTAATAAAAGGTCTACCAAGGATAATAGACGTACTATCGTCCTCAAGAATATCAAGAATAATAAAGTCCGTTAAGATAGTGGCATTTGCAACTACAACAGGCACATCCTCACAAATACCGACAGGTATGGCAGTTGATTTATCAGCCATTTGCAAACATATTTCAGTAGGTGTCAACTTATTCAATTCAAGTCTACAATGTAAAGAGAGAGGCATAACACTGACACCGGCTCCAAGATCACATAAATCAGTTCTAACATAATTTCTTTTAATAGAGCATGGTATAGTTGGCACCCCCGGATCTCCAATTTTCTTTGGTATTCCACCCTTAAAAGTGTAATTAGCAAGCATGGTGGAAATTTAAGCTTCCGGTATCTTTCTTTTATTTGTAATGATATCCTTCATATACTTAGCATAAGGATTTACTTTGAGCATACCAGTTATGCGCATACGTAAGAAAATAGGTCTAATCATTTCAGCAAAGCGCTCAAAATCCTCATCATCCTTTAACTTGGGTGGTTTAGGAGGAAAGGGCTTGGGTTTCTGAACCCATGGTTCTTTTTCTCTATCGTGCTTCCTAGCAACAAAATCCCTCTTATCATAATGTTGATTCTTTGATTGTGGGTTCTCAAGATCAACAGCAGGTTCAATCTCTACATCATTGTTTTTGCTAGCTTGAGCCTCAACATGAACATTATCATTAACATTATCACTAGGTTCATGTTCATCACCTGATTGTGTTTCAGCATCAGAAATAGAAATATCATTGGGATTCTCAGGTGTGTCTACAGTAGGTTCACTAGAAGCATGCAAAGTTCTATCATTTTTCTTTTTCTTCTTTTTAGAAGAACTAGGTGCCTCTAGATTGTTTCTCTAAGAATCTTGCTCAATTCTCTTAGGGTGGCCTTCAGGATACAAAGGTTCCTGAGTCATTCTACCAGTTCTAGTAGCCACTCTAACAACAAAGTCATTTTTATTATTTAAGTGGTCAAACAAATCATTTTGAGCTTTGAGTACTTGCTCAGCTTGAGTAGCAACCATAGAAGCATATTTGCTAATGAGTTGGAGTTCACCTTTAACTCTAGCTATATTATCGCTTACATGTCCTATCTCTAAAGCATTATTATTTAACTCTCTACCAATATAAGCATTAAAACTTTCTTGTCTAGCCATAAAATCATCAAATTCATCTAAGCATGGGCTATGAAATTTAGTAGAGGCGATTTCAACTTTATCATATCTATAGAGCGAATTTACCTTTACTACCTGTGTCGGGTTATCAAGACAATATGGTTCTTCAACAGGCGGTATATTAAGACCATGTATTTCTTCAATAGGTGGTAAATTCTTAACATCTTCAACTTTATTACCTTTTTCTTTCATTGATTTCTTTGCCTCTTGCATATCTTCAGGACTGAGAAATAAAACACCTCTCTTCTTTGGAGTGGGTTTAGGAGTAGGCTCAGGAGTTGGCTCAATTGGTTTAGGAATTGCCTCAAGAACTGGCTCAGGAAGAGTCCAATTATTCTCATTAGTCAACATATTATTCAATAATATTTCAGCTTCGTCGACTGTTATTCCCTGAAAACACAACCAGCACAACTATCCAAGTAGTCCTTGGAAGCATCGGTTAGTCCATTATAAAAGATATCAAGTATTTCATTTTTCTTGAGAGGATGATCAGGCAAAGCATTAAGTAACCGGAGAAGCCTCCCCCAAGCTTGTGGGAGACTCTCTTCTTTGATTTGCACAAAATTATATATTTCCCGCAAGGCAGCTTGTTTCTTATGAGCAGGGAAATATTTAGCAGAGAAGTAATAAATCATATCCTGGGGACTACGCACACAACCAGGAGCAAGAGAATTATACCAAGTCTTAGCATCACCCTTTAATGAGAACGGAAATATCTTAAGGATATAAAAATAGCGAGACTTCTCATCATTAGTAAATAGGGTAGCTATATCATTCAGCTTGGTAAGATGTGCCACAACAGTTTCAGATTCAAGGCCATAAAAAGGACCAGATTCAACTAAAGTAATAATCTCAGGATCAACAGAGAATTCATAATCCTTATCAGTAACACAGATAGGTGAAGTAGCAAAAGCAGGGTCAGGTTTCATTCTAGCATTAAGAGACTGCTGCTTCCATTTAGCTAATAATTTCTTAAGATCATATCTATCATTGCAAGCAAAGATTTCCCTAGCAGCTTCTTCATTCATAACATAACCCTCAGGAACAACAGGCAATACATAATCATTGGGAGAACCTTCATCATCACTATCATCAATAATAGCATCTTCAATAATTTCATTCCCCCTAACTCTAGCAAGTTGTTCATCAACAAATTCACCTAATGGCAAAGTAGTATCACACACAGAAGTAGTTTCCTCATGCATAGCATAAGTGGCATCATCAATAACATGCGACATATCAGAATTCATAGCAGTAGCAGGTTTAGGTGTCACAAGCTTACTAATAACAGAAGGAGAATCTAGTGCAGAGCTAGATGGCAGTTCCTTACCTCCCCTCGTAGTTGAGGGCAAAATAGTAGTTCTGTTGTCTTTCAAGTTCTTCATAGTGATCAACAGATATAAATCCCAAGTGACTCAGAGAATAGAGCTATGGTCCCCAGCAACGGCGCCAGAAATTAGTCTTGATAACCCACAAGTGTAGGGGATCGCAACAGCTTTCGAGGGTAAAGTATTCAACCCAAATTTATTGATTCGACACAAGGGGAGCCAAAGATTATTCTTGAGTATTAGCAGTTGAGTTGTCAATTCAACCACACCTGGATAACTTAGTATCTGCAGCAAAGTATTTAGTAGCAAAAGTGGTATGATAATAAAGGTAACGATGGCAAAAGTAAAGATAGTAGTTTTGGGGTTTTGTAGTAGTTGTAACAGTAGCAACGGAAAAGTAAATAAGCGAAGAACAATATATGAAAAGCTCGTAGGCAATGGATCAGTGATGGATAATTATGCCGGATGCGATTCCTCGTGTAATAGCTATAACATAGGGTGACACAAAACTAGCTCCAATTCATCAATGTAATGTAGGCATGTATTCCGTAAATAGTCATACGTGCTTATGGAAAAGAACTTGCATGACATCTTTTGTCCTAACCTCCTGTGGCAGCGGGGTTCTAGTGGAAACTAAGGGATATTAAGGCCTCCTTTTAATAGAGAACCGGAACAAAACATTAGCACATAGTGAATGCATGAACTCCTCAAACTATGGTCATCATAGAGAAGTATCCCGATTATTGTCACTTCGGGGTTGTCGGATCATAACACATAATGGGTGACTATAGACTTGCAAGATAGGATCAAGAACACCCACATATTCATGAAAACATAATAGATTCAGATCTGAAATCATGGCACTCGGGCCCTAGTGACAAGCATTAAGCATAGAAAAGTCATAGCAACATCAATCTCAGAACATAGTGGATACTAGGGATCAAACCCTAACAAAACTAACTTGATTACATGGTAAATCTCATCCAACCCATCACCGTCCAGCAAGCCTATGATGGAATTACTCACGCACGGTGGTGAGCATCATGAAATTGGTGATGGAGGATGGTTGATGATGATGACGGCGACGAATCCCCCTCTCCGGAGCCCCGAACGGACTCCAGATCAGCCCTCTCGAGAGAGATTAGGGCTTGGCGGTGGCTCCGTGTCGTAAAACGCAATGAAACTTTCTCTTTGATTTTTTTCTCCTCGAACGTGAATATATGGAGTTGGAGTTGAGGTAGGTGGAGGTCCAGGGGGCCACGAGATAGGGGGCGCGCCTTACATGGGGGCGCCCCCTGTCTCGTGGATAGGCCGTGGGCCCCCTGGTGTATTTCTTTCACCCAGAAATTCTTATTAATTGCAAAAAGTGCCTCCATGGATTTTCAGGACATTCTGAGAACTTTTCTTTTCTACACATAAAACAACATCATGGTAGTTCTGCTGAAAACAGCGTCAGTCCGGGTTAGTTTCATTCAAATCATGCAAGTTAGAGTCCAAAACAAGGGCAAAAGTGTTTGGAAAAGTAGATACGTTGGAGACGTATCATTATGCCCCCGCAGTAACCGTCACTGATAAACAGGCTGCTAGTGTGTGCGTGAGAGGAGCGGCTAAGTAGGCCAGCTACGTGAGAGGAGCGGCTGAATAGAGCACCGAGAGTACCCACTAGGCCACTACGCAGGTGTACTTTCCCTGCATTGATAGTACAACCATGGTTCTAGAGAACAGTAGTACCCTCCACTTCCAACTATAGCTCCTTGGCCCTGAGATTCAAGAGTTCAAAACTGGTGCACTATACTAGACTAGACTAGAAGTACAGTACATCGCACTACTAGTTGAGAAAAAGTAGTACCAGTACTGCTACAGTATGAGTACGTACTCTTCCGTCACATAATGTAAGACGTTTTTTGACACTAGTTGGCATGTACAAAAAATGGCAAAAACATACCCACAATTTCTTAATCCACGCCAAAAACTACTACCTAGTGCCAAAAGTTTCTTACTAGTGCTATTATTTACAGTATAATGCAATCCCATAACGTTCCATAATGCTAGTACTAGTATTAAATAATAGCCTCACCACTTCGCTGAGGAACGATCTACAGTTGGAAGGGACGAGGCCCTGCGGTTACTACGCTCTTATCTCCTCCTCGCTAATTCCCCTCCCCCCGAATAGAAGGCAGTTCGTCGCTACTCCCATGGATTCGCCAGGCGGTTCTCCTCCTTGTCGGGGCTGGGAGACCTTGGACGATGATCCTCTGGGAGAAATCGCACGCCACTCCGACGTCCTCACCGCCGCAATACTCGGTGCTTCCTGCACCAACTTTTTCAAGATGTTGCTTAAACAGGCCTGGGAAAAGGCCATGCTTGTTGGTCTTCCATGCTCCTCGAAGAGAAGGTTCTTCTATGGGACAATCCTTCGAACAGTCCACCGCTCCCTGGCCATGGTTGCACATTGACTCCGCTAGAGTTGCCGACGTTGAGAGGTAGTCGGATTTTGTCCGATGAGCAGGTCAGTAATGGAGTTTGATCATGTAGTACTTAGTTATTCCATTTCCATCCCGTAATTTCTCCGCTGCCCACCGTCTTCTATATAGGTCTGGATCGGTGCCAACGAAGATTGGCTTGCATACCTCCGACCGGATACCACCATCATTTTGCACAACATCCACAACAGTGCGGCCGTTTCGGTAGACCCCTTCTCCACCATTGGATCGGCCTTCCGGACTGGCTGGGCCTGAATACGTATGATGATGCCTTCATGAGATTGAAGAAGATAACAATTGCGGACCCACTGACAAAGCGACGCGGCTACGACGATTACTATCTCATCGTGGTGTTCGACATAAGGATTGCCATCAATGCAAGAGGCAGTAACGGCAGAGGCTGGCGCATGTTGGCGGTGGCAGATTTGTACCCCTACACGTTCGAAGACGCCGTGCGCCATCTAGGATGCATCTTCGCGGTGACAAGCCAGGGGACTTGTTTCATCTGGTTTCCATCCTACGGTATGGGAGATTACAAACGGAATGCACAAACCATCATTTGCATGCATAACGGTACTCCATTATTTTGCAGGGACCAGTCATCCCCCAATCAAAATAAGATCACCGATCCTGGATGTGCATTTGCATCCACGATTCGGTCTAACCTGGAACCTTGTAGCTGACTTTGGCATATTGGGATCAACTATCTTAGCAGTCGTTACCCATGGTACAACTGATGTGCAACATGGTCACACAATCTACCACGATCGGACCGTCACCATCTACCCAGGTATTCCTTTTTTTAACCCTCTCGCCTTCTCTTTCATTGTTGTACTAGTAGTATAGTTAGTAGTACTAGTAGGAGTACTTTTTACCTTGGAGGATGCATATAGCTAGCTAGGCCCTTGAAGACTAGAACCCACTAGCTGCCACCATTTTTGTTTTTCCATGTCTTACTATCTCATCCATGTAGCCAAGAGTGGCTATATACAATAAGACGGTTATTTTACTTCCTCTATACCGGAGTAGTACTATTTGCCGCACAGTATTACTGACCGCCATATATGAGCACAACATTATTATGCATGGACCTTTACTAGGTACGTCACCATGTGTCCAGATCTAAGATGCCGCGTGTACCAGATGAATGGCGCCGAGTTCGACCCCCGTGATGCTAGGTGGGTTCCGAGGAACACTCTTGAAGAGTATTCTCTTTTCATCGGGGACAGCTACCCCATTGTGAAGTAGATGCCACCTTCCATGCACGACACGGAACGCCTGCCATTCATGAAGCATGGTTGTGTCTTCAGTGCGCACCGCCGGATGAACGACATTCTAGGACACGCTATCCCTGATTTATGCCGCTTCAGCTTGGATGAGTCTGCATCATGTGGAACCGGACTAGAAAGCTGTGACAATGATTCTTGTTGCCCACCCCTATGGATCGTGCCATCCATGAAGAACACCTGGGACTGGAACCTGGAGGAGGAAATGTAGCCCATCTATAACGTGTAAGTGGAGTGCGGTAATTGTGAACGGTAGCGCTGTGAATATATGTAGACAAGTCGTGCACAAATTTATCACATGAATTGGAGATGAACTTGTGTGGCATACTGGCATTTGTCCTTTAGAATTTATTACTAGTAAATGTGTTATGTGTACGTGCAACTTGTGTGGTTTTCGCACGGGCTCCAACATGCTCTTTGAGAAAAAAAGGTGGCACAGCTTTGGATATACGTGACGTGGCGGCATCATACAGTAGCATCGTTCGCTATAGTTGTAGTACACTCCTACTAGGATGACAACTCCTATAAAACCTTGCACTTGGCTCTTTGCCTCTTCGGGAGGTTCAACAGTTCGCACTCGTGTGAACCTTGCACTTGGCTCTTCGCCTCTTTGGAAGGTCCAACAATGATGATACTACAGTACAATATGCTTCTGGCAATCTGACACCGATTGAACTGCTGCACGTCCACCGTGAGGGGCGAGGGCAAGGGTGAGGGAGAGGGAGAGGGCACTATAGTCAAAACCCTCTCCTCGGCCTGCAAACCACCGCGCGCGTGGGCGAGGGAGAGGCGTAGTAAGCAAGCTTCTCCTCGTTCGGCGAGTTGACGGGACACATCAAAGCAGTACTAGTACTAGTAGTCCATACTGCGTCCTTTACGATTAATATGGCTTAACTCGAAATGAGAAAAATACACTGGCGGTCAATGTATGTAACAATACGCTCTTTACAGTCACTATATATAGTTTTGCGGTGGTTATACGATCACTAGCTCATCGTAGAGCACCATATTGCACCCTATTAACCGGCCACATAGTCGACGTGGCACTTTGTTGACTGGTTAAATTGTCACCTGGTTTCTGGGTCCCACCTGTCACTTGGCAAAGCAAAGAAATCAGTTAAAGAAAACTTTACGCAGGCGCGACACGAGTCCAACCCTTGCGCGCGAACCGCCCTGGCTGTGTATGTGAGTGCATGCACGTGTACTCCCTCGGTCTTCCAACAGAGAGTGTACATCGGCTATAAAACAAAGAGTGTAGTACATGATGTACATCTATACTTCCAATGCATTTATCCTTTAATCTAAATCAATATTGATTGACTAATGCACCAACTTGTGCTGTAGGTATAGGCTACATGTCTATCCTTAATTACACCATGCAACGACCGTCATTTAATCTTCTACTCTCAATGGTCACATGCACACATAAGTCTGCTACTTTTGGGCGTTAATTATGCCCTGGTCAATGTGTAAATCTCTAAATGAACAGTCTTTCACGGATGTAAGGAGTAGGTTGAGCACTTGAGCGTGAGCGTGTGTGTTGCGTCGTGTGCTGTGTGTCGCATGGGTGCGTGAGTGTTGCGTGCGTCCATGTGTACTTGTGAGTGTTGCATGTTGCATGCATGGGGCTTACTCCCTCCCATTGACATGTTCATATTTCAAGCTTCCTCTGTTCCCTCCATATGGTGATACTCCCTCTGTTCCCAAATACAGAGTAAAAGCCTCCCTATGTTCCCAAATACGGAGTATTTGTCTTTCTACAGATTTCAACAAGTGACTAGGTACGGAGAAAAATGAGTGAAGTGAGCGTAGAGGCATAGGGATACTGTAGAAAGGAAGTCCTCACGATCCATTATTCCCCATCTCGGTCAGAGAGAACTATTCAACTAGTCTTCGCAGTGAAGTGACAATACACGCTGCAGCAGATGGGACACATAATTAATAAGCTGAACCAGCGTGTTGGTGTTACTAAATCAGCCTTACCCAGTACTGCCATCATGTTTGCCAGTAGAGCACGCTTCCGCAAATACGCCTATGCACCTATGTCCTCTATTAACTAACATATGGGCCCTCTTGTGGTAGACCCACATGTCATCGGTGTAACTATTTACACTCCGAAGGACGATATATCCTGGTAGTAGTACTAGTAGAATTGAGATTTAATGCACTTTCTTCCCCGTCTTCCACTCTTCTTCCTTCTCTCTTCTTCTTCCTCCTCTCTTCCCCATCGTCGGCCGCACACCATTTACCCCCGCTCACTACTCGCCCGCCCGCACCATCTTCCTTGGTAGCTCGCGCGTACCATATCCCCCCGCTCACTGCTCGGCCACACGAGGAGAAGCTTCTTCGCTCACCTGCCCGAATGCACTTCCCCGCTGGCTCGCAGGCACCAAAAACTCCAATGGTAGAGCCGACTGACACATAGAGCCGCGATTGGAATTCCCTCCACGATGTTCTCTTGGAGCAGATCTGTAATCGTATGGACCTACTCAACACCTTCCGTCTAGCTGCATGCTCGGTGTCTTTGTACCGTCTACTCGTCTGCAACCAGCTGGCTCTTTTCAAGACACCCTGCTTGCTGATGCCCGATCCTCATAGGTGGCCCAGACCCTATGGAGGTTGTCGTGGTGCCCCTCGACATGCTACCACTACCCGTCCACCTGTCCTTCATGCACGGCCACTACTGGGCGGGCATGAAGGCCATTTGGATCGTCCTCATCCACCAATCCGGTAGTCTGTGGCGTCTCGTGGATATCTACACCCAGCGAGAGATCACCCTTCCATCATTGGATACCGCTGCCATCGAGCCTCGCAGCCCGCCGGACACTCCTGCCTACTACGCACGAGACGCGTCAAGCTTTTGGCTCGACCTCTATTTGCTGAAAGTTGTAATCTACAAAGTGCCCACACCATCAGAAGACTACATGGATTACAAGCTCATTGCCTTGTTCAACATGGGATTAGTCTATCTGGAATCCGGTCGCCATACATGGTTATGGCTCATCATCAATCCTGTTGGGGCAACATTTCTGTCTGATGCTATAGTGCATGATGGCATCGTTTACGTGGTCGACGCACAGATTGGCTGCCTATACTGGTGGAATCTATTGTCGTGTAATTGTTCTATCTCATCTCATCTTTACCTTATGAATACGACTGCCTATTCATTGTTACAAATTTATAATACATAATATGTCTATAACCACATCATTGCTATATGTTCCTCTCATTTCCTAGATTTTTATGACCACACATGTTATTATTAGAGTTGATATGTGAACAATTGGCATCTAATGATTGTTAGAATACATATTATGAGCATAACATCATGTTTGCTATATGTTACTCTTGTTTACAAGATTTTTATAACAACGCATGTTATTGCTTAGAGTTGATATGAGAACAGTAGTAGTAAGTGTTATGGTAGAAGATGTGTAGGCTCTATCATAGCTGTTTTCCTCTCATTGTTACATGATGTTTGAACCATAACATATTGCTAGAATATGAAAGCCATTTGCTTTTTTTAAACTTGGGGTATGATTATGACCACGACATTGCAATTCTCTGTCTGTGATATGTGTCACTGTTATAATAATCTTAATTCCACACATACTCTAAACATGATTGTTTATTTTTGTCCTTTTGGTCTCCAATTTAAATTGTTGCAGCAGACACAAATGCGCTGGCCTTCATGATTCCAGGACCTGGAATCATACCAGCCGATGGGTGGTGGTTTATCGCTCGATCAGCTAACGATGGTCATTTGATGCTCATTCGCACGTACCAAATTGACCAAATCATTATATCAAACCACATGCAGTACAATGCGTGGGGCGTTCGTGACATTGATGGCTATGGCTACTTCATGTCCGAGAAAGAACCCAGCTCCGTTGGGCCAGGCGTATTCAACTGGAGGCGGGTTTATAGCCTCGGCAACCACTCCTTGTTCCTCGGGCTCAATTATCTGATCATCCAACCAATCATCTATCATATCACCGGCGATGATTACCGTGCTATGCAACTTCCATTCGCGAGGGGGGACTGTGTTTACACATCATACCATGGGTTTCATGAATCACCATATCCAGAGATTCGTCGACACAACTTGTTGCTAGATAATCTTCAGTGTGTGAAAGGCATCAAGCTTCCATGCGATGGATGGCTTTTCCAAACCCGACATGCGGCGATGTGGTTCATGCCAACAGCAAATATGCACAACTTGGTTCGTGCTGATATCTAGACTGAGCCATGTATTCTGCTGCTGTAGCACGACCCTCTTTTGTTGGATATTATGTACTGTTGTTAGTTTGAAGCACTCTTCTGGTTTGAAGGATAGATACCTTCCTGGGATCAAGTGCATCCTAACTCACCTGCGTAGGATGTACTGATAATGATGATGGAGATGCTGTGTAGAAGCCATATATATATATATATATATATCAGTTAGGCTTCAAGTGCGTACTTGTTAGTTAAACCTATGTATAAATTGTGACACTAAATACGACTAGTAAGTAGTACAGCAGCAGTACTAGTATACGTCGGTCAAATTATTCATCATGTCCAGACATTGAATTGACGTGACAACACGCTACGCGTGACGTGACACAAGAATCCCGGCAGCGTGTTCGGGTATTCTGGACTTCAGATTTGGAGTACCACTTATCTGTCGAAATCTTTCATCATTCACTTAAAACAGTTGATTGATCATACATTGAGTACCATATAACTGGAATTACCGATGCAAGTCGAAGAAGGATTGGCCGATGCTGCCGGCTGGCGTCAAGTTCGATCCCACAGATCAAGAGCTGATCGAGCACCTTGAGGCCAAAGTGAGTGCTCACAGCGTGAGATTTCAGTCTCTCATCGATTTGTTCGTACCAACCATCAACAGCGAGCACGACATATGCTACACCCAACCTGAGAAACTTCTAGGTAAGACACTGATCGGCCTTCTACTTGCACAAACATATTCCTTTGTTTATAGCTCTACTTTTCTTTTTAGACGCAGACCTGGTGAAGCAATTACAATTTGAGAGTTAATAAAAAGTGAAACAAGTGACTACAACATGCCAAAGATGTTATGAAAATGCCAACTACGTACACTAAAACATGTATTCCACAATACTGCAGGTATCACACTGAGTGGCCTAAGTAAGCATTTCTTCCAGGGCAATTCCAGGGCATTCAAAAGGGGCACGTGGACGTGTCGCAAGATACAGTCGGAGTGCAGCATGCACGCGATGTGGCACAAGACCGGCAATACCTTGCCGGTGATGGTCAACGGCCGACAGACAGGCAGCAAAAAAGGTTCTGGTGCTGCACACCAACAAGAACTTCGACCAGCAGTGGACCAACTGGGTGATGCACCAGTACCACCTCGGGGACCTGGAGAAAGAGAAGGAGCGGGAGCTCGTCCTCTGCAAGATTTTCTACCAGACGAACAATAGGGCCATGAGTAAAAAGATTATAAGTTAGTTTGGTATTGGTAGTTGTACTACCTTGTCATCCGCAATTTGGTATTGTTGTTAATGATCTTTTGGTATGAACTTGCATTTGCTTCCAACCATCATGCCGAGGGTCGACATGGATATAAAGCTGAATCATTTGTTTTGAGACGATTTTTTAGGCACCTGATTTTTATTTGATCGGTAGCATAAGCACCTGCCGTTCGAATCCCAGTTCTCCAATTTTTTCTTAACAAGTGCATGCACTTATTATCATAATGAAAAAACAATATCCCTGCTGCATCCCAGTTACCAGTCTGTACTTGCAGAATTCTCTCGTTTATTGAGCACATATATTGCTTTTTCAGGTCGAGCAAGTTTCAACTGGGCTGTAGACTGCCCAGGGTTGGTTTTGTTTTTAACAGGCCCAGCCCATGACGACAACAGGGCACAAAGATCCAGCAGGTATCTGCTGGCCTCTGGCCCACCATCGTTAGTTATATTTTGTCTTACAACATCCGCATGTAGTTTTTTTACTGAATCAAACACACAACACAGTTCTATTCTCCTCTTGAAACGCATGTCCTACATCCGTTTCTAATCTCTACCTATAGTTTTACTAGTTCATATACACGTATCATTATATTGAAAACACATAAAATTCCCTTTTCATATTTACATCCTTATTTTTGTTGTTTTTTCCCACCCAACGCTAATTTTTTTACCACTGGTTTTCCCTTAAACCCACTCAATTGTCCCACGTCTTATTAGCTTACAAAAAGAAAATGATTTTTTTGGCAAATCAATAAGTTCTTAAAAAATGTTTATCATTTCGGGATTACAACAGTTCGGACTCCACCGAAATATGCAAAATAAGGTTGAACTTTTTGACTGTGGTCCTGGGCAGAAAATGGGTTGTAATAAATTACGTAAGAATTAGCAAATGGGCTATAAATTATAAAAAATAGCAAATGGGCTTTATGTTGTCTGCCACAGATTTGGAGGCTGACTTGTGGGCCTACTAAGTTCATGCGTACACAAGGTTTCTCAAAAAAAGAAACTTAGTCAACAATCAACTCTACCAGCGTTGGACCGTTAGATGTCAATCTAATGGCAATCGTGCTTCTTCAGTCTCTGATCTTCCTGCCCCAGCCGCCCAAACCAGCGCCATCGGAACCGCCTGCTCCCGCCTCCTGTGGCCGGCTGTGCTGCCGGGCAGGCCTCATGGCCCCATCATACTCGCATCCCTGGCCTGTCTATCCCTCTACTCACCCACGCCTCCTGTTATTTTCCGGCGACGGCAGCCGAACCAGTCAACCCTCGTACTCTCCACCGCGTGGGCAGCCACTGTCGTGTCTTCCCCGGCTCCGTGTTGTTCCCTTTGTAGGCCTCGCCTTCGTCCATCGCCCTGGTGCTCTTGGCGTGGCATGGTCAATGATGTCCATCCAACGGCCGTAGTGCTTCTTCAACCTCTGGTCTTCTTGCCCCAGCCGCCCAAAGCAGCGCCGGTCGTGCCGCATGCTCCTGCCTCCCGTGGCCGGCTGTGCTACCGCGGAGGCCTCACCGCCCCCATACTACTCCCACCACTGGCCAGGCCATCCCTCCACTCACCCACTCCCCCTGTTATTCTGCAACGACGGCAGCCTCACACCACAGCCGAACCAGTGAACCCTCGTACTCCTCTCCGCGTGGGCATCCAAAGCCGCATCTTCCCCGGCTTCGCATCGTCCCCTTCCCAGGCCTCGCCGTCGTCCACCGCCCTAGTGCTCTCGGTGCGGCGTGGTCAATGTGGTTAGTGACCGACTTCCATCGGAAGAGTACTGTACGTGGAGAGGCTGACAGTTGGGTCCACGGCAGCCGCAAGGAAGTGCCTCCTTATTACGTGCAAAATAATGATTCCTCCACCTGATAGCAGGGACACACCGGATGGGCCACCAGTATTTTGCGAAAAAAACATTTCCCCCTGACTGCTGGGACCCACCGGAGGGGCCACCGTATTTCACAAAAAAACATTTCCCCCTGACTGCTGGGTGATACGTCTCCAATGTATCTACTTTTCCAAACACTTTTGCCCTTGTTTTGGACTCTAACTTGCATGATTTGAATGAAACTAACCAGGACAGACGTTGTTTTTAGCAGAACTGCCATGATGTTGTTTTATGTGTAGAAAACATAAGTTCTCGGAATGTCCTGAAAATCACCGGAGGCAAGTTTTGGAAAATATAAAAAATATTGGCGAAAGAATCAAGACCAGGGGGCCCACACCCTGTCCACGAGGGTGGGGGCGCACCCACCCCCCTGGGCACGCCCCCCTGTCTCGTGGGCCCCCTGAGGCTCCACCGACCTGAACTCCAACTCCATATATTCCGTTTCACGGAGAAAAAAATCAGAGAGAAAGTTTCATCACATTTTATGATACGGAGCCGCCGCCAAGCCCTAATCTCTCTCGGGAGGGCTGATCTGGAGTCCGTTCGGGGCTCCAGATAGGGGGATTCGTCGCCGTCGTCATCATCAACCATCCTCCATCACCAATTTCATGATGCTCACCGCCGTGCGTGAGTAATTCCATCGTAGGCTTGCTGGACGGTGATGAGTTGGATGAGATTTACCATGTAATCAAGTTAGTTTTGTTAGGGTTTGATCCATAGTATCCACTATGTTCTGAGATTGATGTTGCTATGACTTTGCTATGCTTAATGCTTGTCACTAGGGCCCGAGTGTCATGATTTCAGATCTGAACCTATTATGTTTTCATGAATATATGTGTGTTCTTGATCCTATCTTGCAAGTCTATAGTCACCTATTATGTGTTATGATCCGACAACCTCGAAGTGACAATAATCGGGATACTTCTTGGTGATGACCATAGTTTGAGGAGTTCATGTATTCACTATGTGCTAATGCTTTGTTCCAGTTCTCCATTAAAAGGAGGCCTTAATATCCCTTAGTTTCCGCTAGGACCCCGCTGCCATAGGGGGTAGGACAAAAGATGCCATGCAAGTTCTTTTCCATAAGCACGTATGACTATATTCGGAATACATGCCGACATTACATTGATGAACTGGAGATAGTTCTTTGTCACCCTATGTTATAGCTATTACATGAGGAATCGCATCCGACATAATTATCCATCACTGATCCCATGCCTATGAGATTTTCACATCTTGTGCTTCACTTATTTACTTTTCCGTTGCTACTATTACAATTCCTACAAAACTATTATCTTTACTTTTGCCACTGTTACCTTTGCTATCATACTACTTTGCTACTAAGTACTTTGCTGCAGATACTAAGTTATCCAGGTGTGGTTGAATTGACAACTCAACTGCTAATACTCAATAATATTCTTTGGCTCCCCTTGTGTCGAATCAATAAATTTGGGTTGAATACTCTACCCTCGAAAGTTGTTGCGATCCCCTACACTTGTGGGTTATCAAGACTAGTTTCTGGTGCCGTTGCCGGGGAGCATAGCTCTATTCTCTGAGTCACTTGGGATTTATATCTGCTGATCACTATGAGGAACTTGAAAGACGAAAGAACCAAGATTTTGCCCTCAACTATGAGGGGAGCTAAGGAACTGCCATCTAGCTCTGCACTAGATTCTCCTTCTTTTATTAGTAAGCTTGCGACACCTAAACCTGTTACTGCTATGAATTCTGATATGTCGAATGTTATTGATGATGCCACTTCTGCTATGCATGATACTTATGATGAAACTACTTCTGTGTGTGATACCACTTTGCCATCAGGTGAATTTCTTGATGAACAACTTGCTAGGGCTAGAGAGAATGAAATTATTGAAGATTCTATTATTGATGATAGTGATGATGAAAGTTCTCCCCCTGATTATGAATTACCTGTTGTTCCTGAGGGTTATGTTATGGAAGAGGAAGCTGCTAGAGCTATCTTTGCTTGTAAAGATAGATATGATCTTAAAAAGTTATTAGCTAAATGGAAGCAGCAATCTCTTAATGCTAGAATGAAACCTGACCCTGCTTTTGCTACTTCACCTATCTGTGTTACTGATAAGGATTATGAATTCTCTGTTGATCCTGAAATTATTACTTTAGTTGAATTTGATCCTTTTTATGGCCTTGAATCTGAAACTGTTGTGGCACATCTTACCAAGTTGAATGATATAGCCACCCTATTTACTAACGATGAGAAGTCTCACTATTATTATATCCTTAAGATATTTCCGTTCTCATTAAAGGATCATGCTAAAACTTGGTTTAATTCTCTTGCTCCTATTTGTGTGCGCAGTCCCCGGGATATGATTTATTACTTCTCTGCTAAATATTTCCCTGCTCATAAGAAACAAGCTGCCTTACGGGAAATATATAATTTTGTGCAAATCAAAGAAGAGAGTCTCCCACAAGCTTGGGGGAGGCTTCTCCAATTATTTAATGCTTTGCCTGATCATTCTTTGGCTCCTTATGATGTTGGGTATGAAGCCCCCAAACTTATGTTTGAGCTGTGCTCTCTCCTTTTTTGTAGCTTTATAAGCTGGATTAATAGATAATCAGAACTCTGCTTTATAAACAAAAGCCCCCATGTAACAATAAAAACTTTAAGGAAGAATGGCAGAGGCCCCGCTTTAGCAAGGATGCTGGTTTATTATATTGATCATAATATATACATTGTTAAGAATATGTACATAATAGGAGCCTATGGATCAGGTGTAGTAAGGCCGAAGATGAGCGATATTCCACGGCCGGCGGGTCTCCTCCTCTGATTTGCGTGAGTCTTTGTGCTCTCGAACATCGGTAAGGTAGTATGAACCGTTGTTCATATTCTTGCTGACCTCAAAGGGTCCTTCCCAAGGTGGGGATAACTTGTGCATATCGGTCTGATCCTGGATGAGCCGGAGCACTAACTCGCGTTCTTGAAAAGCTCTGGTTTTAACCCGGCGGCTGTGATAACACCGCAGGTCCTGCTGATAAATCGCCGAACGAGCCGCCACTATGTCTTGCTTTTCATCTAACAGGTCCAATGCATCTTGGCGTGCTTGTTCGTTGTCCGCTTCAACATAAGCTGCCACCCGAGGCTAGTCATGGCGAATGTCACTGGGGAGAACTGCTTCTGCTCCATAAACCATGAAGAAGGGTGTATAACCCGTAGATCTATTGGGTGGTATTAATACTCCACAATATGGAAGGCAACTCTTCCACCTAACAACCTTGCGTCCTCTGCAAAGGAACCATAAGCCGGGGCTTGATGCCTTTCAGGATTTCTTGATTTGCTCTCTCGGCTTGACCATTAGACTGGGGGTGAGCCACTGATGACACATCAAGCCGGATGTGCTCACGTTGACAGAACTCTTCCATAGCACCCTTGGAGAGGTTCGCGCCATTATCTGTTATGATGTTGTGTGGAAAACCAAAGCGGAAAATCACCTTCTTCATGAATTGAACCGTCGTGACTGCATCACACTTGCTGACTGGCTCCGCCTCTACCCACTTGGTGAACTTATCAACCGCCACCAGAAGGTCGGTCTTCTTATCCTTAGACCTCTTAAAGGGCCCAACCATATCCAGCCCCCAAGTTGCAAACGGCCAAGTGATTGGAATCATCCTCTACTCCTGAGCCGGAACATGGGCTCGGCGTGAAAACTTCTGACAACCGTCACACTTCTAACTAAATCTTTAGCATCAGCATGACCGTTAGGCAGTAAAAACCATGTAGAAAAGCCTTAGCCACAAGGGATTTTGAACCGGCATGATGACCACAATCCCCTTCGTGGATTTCACGCAAAATCTCACAGCCTTCTTCAGGAGAAACGCAACGCTGAAACGCCCCCGAGACACTGTAGTGATGTAACTCGCCATTGACAATAGTCATGGACATGGACCGCTGGATTATCTGCCTGGCCAAAACTTCGTCCTCGGGTAACTCACCCCTGATCATATACACCAGGTATGGCATCGTCCAATCAGGGATGGCATGAAGAACCGCCACCAATTGAGCCTCTGGGTCAGGAACAGCCAGGTCCTCCTCCGTCGATAGTTTGACCGACAAGTTATGCAAAACGTCAAGAAATACATTGGGCGGCACTGGTTTACGCTGAGACCCCAGCCGGCTTAAGGCATCCACCGCTTCATTACTGCGCCGATAAATGTGCTCGAGCTGGTAACCCTTGAAGTGACCCGCAATAACGTCCACCTCACACCGATAAGCCGCCATGAGTGGATCCTTAGAATCCCAAGTACCAGAGACTTGCTGAGCCACTAAATCGGAGTCCCCAAAGCATCGTACCCAGATTAAGTTCATTTCCTTAGCCACCCGAAGACCGTGGAGAAAGGCCTCTTACTCAGCTGCATTGTTAGTACAAGGAAACATTAAGCGGAGAACATAACAAAATTTGTCACCTCGAGGGGAAGTAAGAACCACTTGAGCCGTCGAGCCCTCCAATTGTCTGGACCCATCGAAGTGAATAGTCCAGTATGTGTTATCCCGTTTATCCTCCGGCACCTGCAACTCTGTCCAGTCATTGATGAAATCCACGAGCGCTTGAGACTTGATGGTCGTACGCGGCATATACTTTAACCCGTGAAGTCCAAGCTCGATAGCCCACTTAGCAACCCAGCCAGTTGCTTCCCTGTTCTGGATGATATCTCCCAAAGGAGCGGAACTATCCACAGTGATGGGATGGCCCTGAAAGTATTTCTTAAGCTTCCGGCTTGCCATAAAAACTCCATACACAAGCTTCTGCCAATGTGGATATCTCTGCTTTTACTCAATAAGCACCTCGCTGATATAATAAACCGGCTGCTGAACCGGATACTCTTTACCCGCCTCCTTGCTCTCCACCATAATAGCCATGCTGACAGCCCGGGCGTTAGCAGCCACATATAACAGCAATGGTTCTTTATCAATGGGGCAGTAAGGACAAGCGTCTCGGCTAACTGCTTCTTCAGATCCTCCAACGCCGCATTAGCAGCATCACTCCAGACAAAGTTGTCTGTCTTTTTCATCATCTAATATAGGGGGATGGTCTTCTCTCCCAACCGGCTGATAAACCGGCTTAACTCTGCAGTATGACCCACCAGACGTTGAACATCATTGATACATGCCGGTTTAGCCAGAGACATAATAGCTTTGATCTTTTTCGGACTAGCTTCAATGCCCCTGTTAGACACCAGAAAACCCAAGAGCTTGCCTGCCGGTACACCACAAACACACTTGACCGGATTAAGCTTCATCTTATAAACCCGAAGATTATCAAAAGTTTCCTTCAAATCATCTATTAATGTCTCCGCCTTCCTGGACTTCACCACGATATCATCCACATAAGCATGAACATTGCGCCCAATCTGATTATGAAGACAATTCTGCACAAATCGCTGATAAATTGCCTGGGCACTCTTGAGCCCAAAAGGCATAGATACATACCAGAAGGCTCCAAAGGGAGTTACAAAAGCTATCTTTTCCTGGTCCTTAACTGCCATTTTGATCTAATGATAACCAGAATAAGCATCCAGAAAGCTCAAATGCTCACAACCCGCCGTAGCATCAATAATCTGATCAACACGAGGGAGAGCAAAAGGTTCAGCTGGACAAGCCTTGTTCAAATCTGTGTAATCCACACACATACGCCAAGTGTCATTCTTCTTAAGTACTAGCACCGGGTTAGCTAACCACTCAGGGTGAAAAATCTCCACAATAAGCCCTGCTGCCAAGAGCCGGGCTACCTCCTCGCCGATGGCTTTGTGTCTTTCTTCATTGAAGTGGTGGAGAAACTGCTTCAACGGCTTAAACTTGGGATCGATATTAAGAGTGTGCTCAGCGAGTTCCCTTGGTACACCTGGCATGTCAGAAGGTTTCCATGCAATGATGTCCCGGTTCTCACGGATGAACTCGATGAGCGCGCTTTCCTATTTCGGATCCAGGTTAGCGCTGATGCTAAACTGGTTGGATGAATCGCCAGGAACAAAATCAACCAGCTTAGTCTCATCAGCCGATTTAAACTTCAAAGCTGGATCATGCTCTGTAGTTGGTTTTTTCAAAGAAGTCATATCCGCCAGATCAACATTGTCCTTGTAGAAATTCAACTCCTCTGTTGCACAAACCGACTCAGCATAGGCCACATCACCTTCTTCACATTCCAAAGCGATCTTTTGGCTTCCATGTACTGTGATGGTCCCCTTATGACCCGGCATCTTGAGCTGCAGATAAACATAACATGGCCTTGCCATGAACTTAGCATAAGCCGGCCTTCCAAACAGGGCATGGTACGGGCTCCTGATGTTCACCACTTCAAAAGTCAATGTCTCTGATCTTGAATCGTGATCATCTCCAAAAGCAACCTCTAGAGATATCTTACCGACTGGATAAGCCGATTTACCAGGCACCACACCGTGAAAAACGGTGTTTGACAGTTTAAGATTCTTGTCTGTCAACCCCATGCGACGGAAGGTTTCATAATACAAGATGTTGATACTGCTCCTGCCATCCATGAGTACCTTGGTGAACTTATAACCTCCAACCTGAGGCGCCACCACCAACGCCAGATGACCCAGATTATCAACCCGGGGCGGATGATCCTCTCGACTCCACACAATAGGTTGTTCAGACCAGCGCAAGTAACGGGGCACCGCCGGTTCAACAAAGTTCACTACCTTTTTATGAAGCTTCTGATTGCGCTTGCACGGGCTAGTGGTGAAGACATGATACTGCCCACTATTCAACTGCTTCAGGTGGCTCTGGTAACCTGACTATTGCTGCTGCTGAGTCCCCTATTGATTATAACCACCCTGGTTGCCCTGATTGCCATGCACTACAAAAAAATACACTTCCATGATGATACGTGTTTGTCACAGTAGGTCGTGTTTTTTGTCATGCATGTACATCAATGACAAATTTATGACAGAATCAAGATAGTCATACCAGTGTTGTCGTAGAAGTGTTCCATGACATTACCAAAATTATCATCAAGGAAGTGTCCACTTCCATGACGATAAATCGCGCGTCATAGAAGTGCTTTCATCAAGGGTGACCGACACGTGGCATCCACCGTAACGGAATGCCGTTAAGCTATCGTGTCGGGTTTTGGATCCGATAACCCGTTAACAGCCCCGGCCAATGGGGATTTTCCACGTGTAAAATCATCATTGGCTGGAGGAAACACGTGTCGGCTCATTGTTGGGACAGATGTCATCCACTCATTGGACAGAAGGCACCTATGATACGTCGACACGTGGCACGGCCCAACAGAGGCCCATTCATGTGAAAAGGCTGGCCCGTTTGACTTGGTCAAAAGGTGACGGACCGGCCCATGGAAAGCCTGTTAACGACCTGTCCGCATATAGCCCATTTACAACCCGCTAACCCAAGGCCCGTTACGCCCTATCCGAATTAGGCCCAGTAGCGTCATCTGGGCCATCCAATATGATTCCAGCCCGTTTTCACTTCTGGCCCATGTATGGCCCATGATGTCTTTCGTCCCATATGAGGCCCTATGTAACTCTTGGCCTATTAACGTCCCGTGGTGAAACTGGCCCGCAATGAATAGTGTATTACTTTAGACCCATTAATGGCCCGTGGTGAAACTGGCCTGTAATGAACAGTGTATCACTTTATACCCATTAAGGGCTCGTTATTCAGTTGGGATATTTCTAGCCCATTATATCTTTCGGCCTTCTCAGAGCCCATTTATTCTTGGGCTCATTTGCAACATTCGGTTACTTACGGCCCGTTACTGTCATTTTCTGCTTGTGGGCCAAATTCAGCCCGTCATTACAGTCGGCCCGTTTGTGGTCCGTTTGTCTGTTGGGCCATTTTCATAGCATCACCAAATACGGCCTATTAACGGCCCGTTATGGTCAGCCAATAAAACATACGATTTCCATTATAGGCCCGTCTACGGCCCATTAAAGGCCAGTACAAGACCCATAAATGAGTCGGCGGCCCATGGATCCTACGTGACGTAGAAGGCCCATGGATCCTGTGAGACGTAGAAGGCCCATGGACACTGCGAGACGTAGAAGGCCCATGGATCCTACGAGACGTAGAAGGCCCATGGATCCTACGAGACGTAGAAGGCCCGTGGTCGGGCGAGTTGGCCCCCGTTTGAACGATATAGCATATTCAAAGAATTATCCTACTCAATACTATCACCTCTAAAAAGGATACACTATACAACAAAGAGATCAAGGCATAGAAAGGTAGAATAATCCTACACTACACAATAAAGAAATTACAGCCGATTATACCCACTGGGCATTATGGTACGGCATAGGTGATAATAAAGCATACGCAAACAGCAAATTACATACACTGGGCAAATACGGCTCATACATCATGGACGCGCATCAACTTAACTCCATTTGAACTATAATCTCTTCAGAAAATAGGGTTGGCCGGATTCAGATATCACAAACTTCAGTCTGCAAAATCTCCAATTCCTTCATGGTTACCTCGGTGTCTTGTTTCATTTTTTTGACTCCTGCATCTAATATCTGCATGTCCAGTCTCAACTTGTTGATTATATGTTGACAATCATGTACACGTTGTCTTGCCACCTGTAGTTGATGCTCGAGAACATCAGCACATTCCAATTCCAATCCACAATCATTCGGTAACGGCCATGCCGCACTGCTCGCAGATTTTTGTGTTGATTTCACTTCATCCTCAAATGTTTCTGTAAGTACACATGACTAGGGCAAAAATATAGTTACAAAAGTGAAGCAAACAAGACACTATTTTGTACTACATGGCAAAACAGGACTAACAATAATGTTACACATCACTTTCACAAAAAAATTGTTACACATCATGAAGCATAAGCAGGTGATATTTTAAAAATTATAAAAAGATAGTCTGTGCAGCCTGCATACAGAAATCCCTCTTAGCTCACCAGAGGAGCATGATGTTGGGGCCCAATTGAAAACACGGACAAGTTACAAATTTAGACAGCACGTTGCGTATAAGTAAGCAAGCAGTTGGCTATTCTGTACCTCAATTAAAGTCTTAGGGAGCATAATGAACAACAGAGGGTTTCATATAAACATACTACAGTAGGCAAAACTATGCAATCATTAGAATAGTATAAACTAGATTGTGAGCCTCATGCAATAATAGTTGGTTAATAGACTTCAAAGCTTCAGGCACACTTCGGCAGAGTAATTAAATGGTAAGGCCTTTAATTATGTCAACTAATAGTGATACAAGTATCGAACATCAGGCATAATTATTTGGGCATCTCATTAAGTGAGGATAAATAAAGCAATTGAAAAGAGAAAATTAACTATGCCTGAAACAAACAAGGAACTGAACTGTTGAGTTGCATACAGTGACTTACCTTAGCAGGTTGAAGAGGCTCAGCGCAGCTCCTACTTCTCTTGCAAGGCTCCTTCCTAACATCTTGTACATGGAAATCCTCAATCTTATCTTCATTGCACCCCCTCTGCAAGGTGACACAAACTAGTTACTCGTCTCCTTGGAAGATAAATATGCATACTTTCTAGTCTATGAACACAAAAGGATGAGATTATAACAAAACAACACCACATAATGAAACATGCCGCATCTCTTGCACTTGCACACAATGAAATGAGCATTTACTATGTCTGCACTATGTAAAAACTAGGCATACCTTCGAACTGGATCTCCAGGTACTCTTGGAGAGCCTAATGTAGTGTACAGCCAAACCTTTATTCACCTATGAGTTAGACAAGGCCCCACTACAGCAGCCCTTAGTGTTTAAATCATTGACAAGCTCTGTTAGAGTGTTAGGTCAAGAACAACAAGTAGTCAAAGCAAACAATCCTAGTATGGCTGGTTGATGCAAACAAGCAATTGAAAGATGTGTGAGCAAATCTTACATATCAAGAAAAGAAGCAAAGAAGGAGGCTTAAAGACCTTCACTTGACTAACCAGATTTAAGGGGCATTTAAACATCATGTGCAACGTATGAACTAACATAAACATTGCATATTCCAGATTCTACAATGGAATGCACATGTATTAGGTTATGCCATGCATCATGATGCCTAAATGTACAGATAGCAGGCAGGAGTGATTCATCATTGCACGCACAATTGAATTGCAGGTTAAGGGCCAGTTCGATTCCGCCTTTTCAGGGTATATTGTCAAAATAAGCCATAAAAGATGTAAAGAAGTCATTTTTGAGTTATGGGCTTGGGCTTAACTAATTTTGCTTTGGAGGGGGGTGTTTAGGGTAGAACCTCACTAAAAATTGAAGGGAAGGGGAATAGTGAAATGACTCTGTCGTCTGCCTATATTACACTCAAAATGCAACTACTGACGCATGTGTCACACCTGACCCTCAAGTAAAAACAAACACGCCAGCATTCATCGCCCTACCCGCTTGCATCTCCTCTCCCCTTTCCCTCTACCTCGATCCCCTGCCTGCAGCACTAGGGTTCCTCCAGCGAGCCGTTGCCACTGGTCCCATCTGGCCTGGTCCTCGATGATGCTATGTCGAGCTAGGCTACATGGACGGCGGGTAGGGGCAAATCTCCCTGGCTGCTCCTCGCTCTGGCTCCGCCCCTCATTCTCATGGTCTCCAGCAGCTGCTCCACTGTGGTTCGTCCAACGCACTACTCCGGCGGGTGTTGCACAACTACGGCTGATGCCACACTGCGGCAGAAGGCACCTTGTTTCCCCTCCCCTCCTCCCAGGCCATGGCCTTGAGGTGCTGTTGAAGGATGAGCTCATCCAACAAGGTGAGGATCTCCTCTGATTTTTTGCCAAATTTTCATTCTGATCCACTATACGATGAATTGCTATGAGCTGCTTCTGCTGCTGCTATATGATGCATTGCTATGAGCTGCTCCTTCTGCTGCTATATGATGAATTGCTATGAGCTGCTGCTGCTATATGACAAGTTGCTATGAGTTGCTGCTGCTGCTATATGATGAATTTCTATGAGCTGCTCTGCTATATGATGAGTTGCTACAAGCTGCTCCTGTTGCTGCTATATGATGAATTGCTATGAGCTGCTCCTGCTGCTGCTATATGATGAATTGCTATGACCTGCTACTGGTATATGATGAATTGCAGACTGCTGCTGTTGTATGATGAGTTGCTATGAGCTGCCGTTGCTGCTGCTATATGATGCTTTCAGGTGGTGCTGCTATATGATAATAACCAGCCACTTGGACCATCGAATTTCAACAAATAATTGTTCTTCATTTAAATGTGGGTCATGCATTCTTCGTTTAAATTAGGCAATGGGATCTCTATGGAAAACATTGACCAAAGTAGATTGAGCCAAGTAGATGGTATCTTTGTATTTGCATTTTGAGCAAATAGTGATGGTCTGTTTTCCTATCATATTAATTACTGCACTGGGTTCAATTTGTGATGTTTGCAAGTCAAATTAATTTCCATATGTGCAGCAAAATGAAAAATATATATAATGCAATCTAGACTTTCCACTGATCATACCAAAGATAAGCTGAAAACGCAATGAATCCTCCTTCAATTAATGCATGAGGGAAGTAATGGGAGGAGGTCCGGGAAAAGAGGCTGCACGATGTGAATGCAACGCAATTTGCCCTCATTGCCCTCATATAAAGGCGCCCCTCCTCCATTCCAATGCATCTACCACATCGTACGCACCTAAGCACTCGCCTAAGCACCTACACTAAGCGCAAAAGAGCTCGCTCCAAACCCATGGCGGCGATGCGCATGAGCGGCCAGCGGCTGCGCCAGATGGTCCACGACGCCGACCTGCGGCATGGCGCCGAGGATCATCTCCAGACGGTGTTGGAGACCGGCTGGTGGATGGCCGCCGTCGACACCAACTACGACTCTCAGTTGGACCAGATGATCGTTGCCACGAGCAACAAGTTCACCATCCTCAAGAAGCTTGCGGACAACATCGCCGTACTCCTCCAGCCCGCGCGCCCGGGCTCCTCATTGCCTGCCACCCTAATCGGCCTCCATGGCCGGAACCTCTTTCAAGCACTGGTGGCCCTGCGACTGCCCGCCGACGCCACGAAGAATGTCCACCTGGAGGTCGTGCTCGCCGTGAGGCGCCTCGCCCTGCAAGAATTCGTCGACCTACACATCCACGCGTACGAGCAAATCGTGTACATAGGTATCTACAAGGCCGGTGAGGACGCTACGATGTTGACCTTCCTCAACCGACTGGAAGCCTTGGATGCCTTTGTTGAGAAGCACCTCGACCTCGCCACAAAAGCTGCCGCTCCTTAGCCGCCGGTCGGTGGCCCGGCGCACTAAGTTGAGGAGGACGAGGTCATATGTTCGTGGATCCATCTTTCTTCTTGCCTTCTGTAACCACCACTGCGATCGCATCATCGTGGCCTTAATTCTTATTGTGTTGTTGCATTCTCGTTCCAGTCAATACCGACATGTGTGATCCCTTTGCTTAATTATATGCATCACTGTAACTAGTACTCCATCCGTCAATTTATAAGTTGTGCTTACCTTTTCCATCAACTTCATGCAACGCGCGTGCATCTTGCTAGAAACACTAGAATATGTCTATATAATCCGTATGTGATAGTCCATTTGAAATCTCAAAAAAGACAAATATTTAGGTACGGAGGGAGTAATATATTAGGAGTATATCAAAACAATAGTGATTTCTTTCAAGTTTGTGAACAAATACTACTATTCTACTACTTTGGATCCGTCGCAACGCACGGGCACATTGCTAGTAAAAGAAAAAGGCCTGCCACGTTCGCGTCGCACCCCCACACGCCCGGGAATCGGGAGTACAACACGGCCTGTCCGGCACGACACATAGCTTAGGGAAGGCGTGTTTCCTAGCAGTGGCAGAGCTTGAAGCAATACGTTGGGCGTGCCAGTCTAGCCAGGCTATAGAAATTACCCTTGCGCTGACGTTCCATGCCTCAAAACTGGATGTACAACTACGAAAATCCTGCTAGGTTGGGCGGGCCAGGGCACGTGTTGGCCCTCACGTAGCTCCGCCCCTGTGCCTAGCATTTTCACTTTCATGCAGGACCGCCCGTTGAGCAAACCGACACCCCGCCCGCCGCCGAGTTGGAAAACAGAAACAAGGGGAAGATCTAGCTGTAGCATGGAAGCCAAGAAATTTTGTGTTAGACGGGGCTCGTTGATAGAGTAGGAGCATTCTGTACTAGTACTACTCCTACTAGTACTTACCAAGTTTGTACTCCTGATACTATTATATTACTAGTACTACCACTATACAACTAGTAGATACATGCACGGCACAACATCATAGGAACAAAAAACGGGAAGATCTTGTTTTGGGTGATTTATCTTTTTTTTCAATCAACGTAGTATGAATAATATGATGTGAGGGGCACCCATGAAGCTTATGTGGCTTGGTTGCATGGCTACGGAAGGTTAGAGAAAAATAAATAGATAATGTGTTTAGAGTGCACTCCACTAAATAGATATACTTTGGATCCATTGCAACGGACCGGCACATCTATATCTATACCCCCTATATAGTGTGTGAAAAACTTTGAAAGTTGGTCATTGGATGAAGCCAATCCGACGGTACAAAGATGGCAAATCCGAGCACTACTGGCCATTGGATATCATCCACCAGATTCTGCCACATGCATAATCTAGAAGACTCCATGGTTGAACTTAATTCATGACTAACTTTTCCACAACTAAGCTCAGGCAAAATTTTTAATAAGTTCTTCAAAATGAGAGCCACAAGTTGGCAACCTAAGGGAATCTTGCCACATTTTTTGTGTGTATGTCATGTGGGGCCAGTGGGGCTTGCCTAAGGTGTGGCTTGAACCAAACACTCACCTAAGTTAATCTAACTTGCCTAACCTTACATTCCACCAAATTTTGCCACAAGTTGGCAAGCCTAAGGGAATCTTGCCACATTTTTTGTGTGTATGTCATGTGGGGCCAGTGTGGCTTGCCTAAGGTGTGGCTTGAACCAAACACTCACCTAAGTTAATCAAACTTGCCTAACCTTACATTCCACCAAATTTTGCCACAAGTTGGCAAGCCTAAGGGAATCTTGCCACATTTTTTGTGTGTATGTCATGTGGGGCCAGTGTGGCTTGCCTAAGGTGTGGCTTGAACCAAACACTCACCTAAGTTAATCAAACTTGCCTAACTTTACATTCCACCAAATTTTGCCACATGTTAGAATCTAGAAAACTCCACATGTAGAAGCATAATGCACAAACCACCAGAATCTCATGCGTGCAATGCACGTGTACCTTACTACTAGTACTAGTAGTAGTAAGAAACAAATTCCAGTTTTGGCACGAGCTCATACTGCGGGAGCACCACAAGGCCTGCCGCAGGAGTTACATTTTCCTCTCGGGGCCCACGGGACCGAACTTCAGTGGCTTAGTGCCCCGCCTATGAGTCAATGACATGTGGGCCTTAAATGCGGCTAGCCCACATGTCATTCTCATGGTGGTGGCGTGGTTCGCGACTCACTCATTCGAGATGAACCGGCCGGTGGTGGCATGGCCGTGGCGAGGGTACCACAGCTGGGCGTCGGGGCGTTACAGGCGTAGATGGCCACACCGGCGGGTACTACCTGTAGTACAAAAGTACTCCAACTGAGGATTGATGCCCGGGGCGAAATGTGTCACAGCCGCTGGATGAAAATTCGATGGTGCGGGAGTACGGATCAGAGCATAGCAGCAGGGCAGGCAAACCGCGTCCAATCAGGTGTGTCTGTGGTAGAAAGTTGATGGCCACCGCAGTTCAGCTGGCCCGCATGTCATGCACACAAAGGCAGAGGAGCGGTGGGGCCGAGAGGGATGAGGGGCATGAAGAATCCTACCATTCTGTCACTGACATGTGGGGCCCATAAGCATGGGTCCCACCTATCAGCGAAGGAAAGGCAGGGCAAGGCAGTGATAGCCATGTCAGAGGATCCATGTCCATGTTGGGGGACGTCGTGCCGTGGGTTGGAGCGGCGTCGTGGGAATCGCGTGTGGGTGTGGCAGTGGTAGAAACAAGAAACGTGATGGTCGCCGTGGTTCAACTTCCATGGACAAGCTGTCGTGTCTGCTGACACATTTATATCAAAACTAGTGTGTTTATATTTCAAGCACGTGAACAAGTATTATTCTACTAGTTTGGATCCATTGCAACGCACGGGCCAGCACATTGGTAGTAGTAGTGTCCATCTCTATCTCTAGAGGCCTTCCCTCGTTCATCCTTTTCTCTCACAAGATAAACTACTCATACAAATGCATCTTGATGTTCCGTGGAACGCACGAGGATGTTTCCTTGGGGGTCTCTCCTGCGCGGCGTGGCCGTAGTTGCAAGTTGACGCCCCTTGAGATGCCGATGTTGAGGGGCACTCCGATTTCCTCTGATGAGAAGGTAAGATGAGTTTGATCACGTAGTAAATGCATTCTAAAGACTACTTTCGTGTCCATTTCCTAATTCTCCCCCTGCCCAGTGTTTCACAGGCTAGGCTCGGTGTGAGTGGAGATTGGCTTGCATATGTACGGGAGGGTACCAACATCAATTTGCACAACATTTACAACGGTGACACCGTTCCCGTAGAACCTTTGTCCAACATTGGGATCAGCCATGCAACGGGCCACCGCATGAATTGGTATGATGGAACCACGGTGAGATTGAATAAAAGATAACACGAACCTTGCACATGGCGGTCAAAGGTGGACCATGCTGTCTGCGGCCGATTTGTTATCGTACGAGTAGGAAGACGTTGTGCTCCTTTCTAACCGCATCTTCACGGTGACAAACCAGGGGACTTATTTTGTATGGGACACATCCTATGATATACACCCTCTCTCCTAGTTTATTTGTTTTAAATCTTTTCGTTTTATAAGTTTCAAATTCAAATTTAGAGCTCCCCATCACATGTTGAGATTACAATGTCCATTAAATCGTTGCATGCATGTATAGTAAAGAAACAAATCTCAAGTTTGGCACGAGTTCGTGCTGCGGGAGCACCACAAGCCCTGGCGCAGGAGTTACATTTCCCTCTCAGGGCCGTCGGGACTGAGCTTCAGCGCCTTACTACACCTACCTTCGAGTCAATAACATGTGGACCCGATAGGTGACTGGTCCACATGTAATGCTCCCGAAGGCAGAGGGGCAGTGGGGCCAAGAGGGGTGAGCCACAGGTCGGGGGAGTGTGGTTTCATGGGTTCGAGCGGCGTCGTGGGAATTGCGGGTGGCTGTGGTAGAAGCTTGATGCTCGCCGCATTTTAGGTGGCCCACATGTCATGCACACAAAGGAAGAGGGGTGGTGCGGCCGAGAGGGGTGAGGCACACGTTGGGGGGCGTGGTGCCGTGGGTTGGAGAGGCGTCGTGGGAATCGCGAGATGAAACGTGATGGTCGCCGTAGTTGAACTTCCATGGACAAGCTGTCATGTCTACAGACACATGCACTGTATACCGATCACTGGAAGGAGTAGCAGAGAAAGCTATATATGCGGATAAATAGTTCCTTATAGTCAAGCGGACCCACACTACTACTCTGTTCCAAAGACATGCACACCATCGAAATAGTCCATCTATATCAATATACACCGAGAGGGAATAATTTTTTTACAAGAGAGGAAATAGTTCATCCATGCATAATGCCCTCCTGTTGGTGCAGCGTTTTCTTCTTCTTCGTCTTCTTCTTCTTCTTCTTCTTCTTCTTCTTCTTCTTCTTCTTCTTCTTCTTCTTCTTCTTCTTCTTCTTCTTCTTCTTCTTCTTCTTCTTCTTCTTGTTGTTGTTGTTGTTGTTGTTCTCATTCTCTATGGGAGACGGCTTCGCAACAAGCTCTTTGGACCTTGCAGCTATCTCGAAACTCACACGGGCATCGAGGGTAGCATATTTTATCCGCTCGTACGTCAAGGGATAATTCTCCCATCCAGATGACCTTAATGCCACCGTCTTGTCACCCTTCTGAAGATTTGTACCGAGCACAAAATTTGCTACGTCGAATAGGGATGGTGTCTGTTTAGCACAATCTTCTACAGGAATTTTGATTCTGGTTTGTAGGTCAGCGATGCTTTTCAAATCAAGGTTGTACGGCTCCAGCTTCTGTTTGTTCCCTTCGATGGCTGCCCCACAGAAGTATACGTCCTCCCGAGACAAGAAATCGTGAAGCTCACCTGGTATGGAGGGCGAGTGTATGATGTGGTACACCAAAACATAATCTTCGAGGCGCAGCTAAAGGACGACGGCGCACTGGATCTTCCCAGGGGCACGCTCTGTGTACTCTGCGTCGAGACCGATGACCCTCGCCTCTACCTTTTTGAGGGAGTTGGATACATTGTTGATCCACTGCCGAACAACCCTTGGGTGGACGGTGACAGTGGCAACTATGCGCATTGAGCCTTCGACGAGGACATGTTGGACGCTAAAAACCTGCATCTCGATCTCTTTCGCCATTTGGAACCGCTGGAATGGAGGGCTATGGTTTGGAGAATTAGGATTAGATGGCTAGTCTAACTGAAGTAGCAGATGATTATTTAAAGAGGTTAAAACAATGTGAACACAGTGGGGTTTGGATGCAAATGAAGACAAAGGGGAGGTGAAGAAGCCGAGGCGAATCGGTTCCCGATGGAGAAGTAAATGGGAGAAGTGGCATGCAGGCAGTTGATTAGACGGCTAGGTAGACTAAACGAAAAGGCTATGCGGGTAGACTGAGGAGTCGTACCTGTTCGTGTACGTGCCCATCCTTCCTGATAGGTGGGACCTATGCAAACAGATAAAAAGATGTGTCGTAGCTTTTTTTTGAGCGCATGAGTGGGAGACACAACATTCTCTGGTTAAGGAATACTCCCTCCGTTTAAGTTAGTATAAGTCACCTTATGAAAATCAGGTTTTCCCAAAACCTTTAGGCGTGGAGCATTAACTTCCTGCTCGATCCCCTCCCAGCCTCGTTAGCCAGCGTTCTCTTCCTCTGCTACCGCGTTCTACCTTCCCATTTTCCTCTTCTCAAGTGTGGAACGATCTACACGCCGTCCTTGATGCACTAGAACGACCACTGCATGCCTCACGGCAGGGTGTTGATTGGGCATGCACGAGAATTTGGTTCTGCTCGCAATATGGATGATACCTGAACGATGAAGTGAACAGGCATGCTAGCACGGGAGACCTATTTCCGCTATACAATACTGGAGTACTCATGTTCCTACTATTAGTAGTAGTAGTAGTACAACTGTGGTACACTTGATGGTCAAAATACTATTCATCCGGTCCTCACAGTTAAGTGACAACACCCTGCGCCTGACACTAGTCCAGGCGAGGCGGCGTGTTCGGGTCACCCTATGCACTGTGCAGTCTGTCACCACCGCTATAAAGCACATTGGCACCTCGCCTCGTCTCCCTCTCCGCTCCCATAGCACCACTCCATCTCCATCTCCTTGTCCGTCTCCATCTCACTGTGCCCCCGTGTATTGTCGCCTCACTCGCCTCCCTCGGTACCACTATTCCCTCGCTAGCTGCTCCAGCACTGACATCCTTCTCCCCCGTAAATCAAGCCCCCTTCCAAACTCCACCATGGACGAACGCGAACCGTGCAGCATCCATATGAGCCGCGATTGGAGCAATCTCCCCAGTGACATCCTCGACCTCTATTGTTCGTGTTTGGATATGTTGAGCGCCATGCGGCTGGCTACATGCTCGAGGGACATGCACACGGCCATCGTCGAAGCGAGGCCTAAGCTTTTCAAGACACCCTGCTTGCTGCTATCTAGTCTTGCGAGATTGGCTCACCATGATACGGAGGCGTGCATGATGCCCCTCGACTTCAATCCGATCTCCATTAGCCAAAACTTCTTTGCAGGCATGTAGTGTGTCATCGTACATCATTTCCCTCGACATCGATCCGATCACCATCGCCCGAAACTTCTTGGCAGGTATGTACTATGTTGGCATGAACTCCCACTGGATGGCTGCCTTCAGAGAAGACGGTAAAAAGTTGGTGCTTGTGAACTTCCAGACCTCCCATGAGATTATCCTTCCTCCATTGGATTATATAGAGTATTACCATCGCGGTCCAAGTCATCTAGATTACTACGTCAGTTGGATGGACCTTGTTTTGCAGAAGATTGTAATCTGCCAAGTACCCACACGACATGCAAATTATGGAGACTTCAAGCTAATTGCCTTGTTCGACCACGGACTCGCCTATCTTTACGCCGGTGCCTTTTTTAGCTAGAGACAACTCAGCTCGCAGTGGATCATCGTCAAAGCTGATACACACTTCTGTGATGCTATTGAACACAATGGCATCATCTACGTGATCGACAAAGCAGATGGCACCACGTATTGTTGGGACGGCGCGTGTAAGTTGTTTCTGTCTCATGTTAATGATGACGCCATGACACTGTTTGAACTTTTTTTGATGATTGGCATATCCCTATTTGAGCAGAATTTGAGTAGAACTATGGCAATATATTAGAGACACCGTAAATCAGCTATATTTGGAATGATTTAATTCATGCGATTGCGACCATGTCATTACAGCCAATTTGTACCCTGAATAATCAAACGGTTAGGAATATATGGATATTATCCTTATTTTATAGTAATCTATATACTACTCCTAAATATGAGTGTGTATCAATGGCCATGTTAGTTTCCTCATTTTCATGATGTAGAAACATGCACCACACTGTTGGTTTCATCTAACCATACATTAGGGATGTAAATGTGCATATGGAGAACTCTATATTTGGAAGTAGTGAAATCCTGCAATGCTTACCATGTGTACATACCTATATTCGCCCTTCAGCAATCAATGGCTAGAATAATATCCTCACAAAAATTTTGCCCACAGAACACGAGTACATAACAATGCATGGTCTGTTAGTTACCTTGAAGAATTTGTTTGTGAGGACAGAACATGATTACATAACATGCATGACATGGTAGTTTCCTGTGAAGAATCGATTGCGAGATAACATGAGTATAACCATGCATGGCACTTCTATATTTTTGAACCTAGTATACATTTCCGTGTATTTTCCTCCCAATTCCAACAGGGACATATCAATGTTGTTTCTTGCATTATCCTACTCATACTCTAAACAATGCTGATCTTACATTAACAATGCCTGTCCTTTTTGATATGATGCAGTGTCCCTACAGTTACTGCCCTTTGTAATTACACCACCTTTGCCAAAAACAGGGAAGCACAACTGGTTCCTCGCTCGATCAGACGACGGCAAAAGACTGATGATCATTCGGACACATGAGCCGGAAAAGTTATATTGCAAAAAACCCACTGTATACAAGCACCGTGTAATACGTGAGTATCTGGACAGTGGCTGTTATGTCTATGAGCAGGATACCAGCTTGTTGGGGCCTTTAGGATTTTTTAGTTGGAGGCGGGTAAACAGCCTTGGTTCACACTCTCTGTTTCTCGGACTCAATTATCCGATTAACCATTAGATCACCGTTGGCAAGGACCTTGATGGCAGAGAGGCTCTATTTGCTATGGGAAAATGTGTCTACACGGCGAGTCCTAGGAGTTCGGGACCATACTCCCCTGATTGTCAACGATACAGCCTGCAGCCAAAAGAAGGTGAGAATGACAAAGGCATCCGGATTAACTTTGATCCTTGGATGTCTCAATTATGACAGGCAGTGATGTGGTTCAAGCCTTCAGGTTGATAGGTAATTGGGCTGTTGCATCGAAAGGGCGAAGTACTGGTGTCTCCAGATCACTGGTCGCTGAAGTGGGGCTGCAAATTATGATGGTGTTGGATCATCTCTTCGAATGACTTTGTTGTCTTTGCTGCTGGTTCTGGATGGGTAGTTTTTCTTTTGTTATGCATATTCCTTGTCATTTGGTCATCCTCGTCTATGTCACTCTTTCTATGTAATAGTTGCTTCTGTTTAGAATGTCATTCTCGTCTAGATCACGAGAGTCTGAGCGCTGTAGATGGGTACGTTTTGGTGGTGTAGCAGGACTTCTTATGAACTATCATGTTTTGCTGTTTATGTCGGTAGTAGTCACTAGTCAGTGTTTGAATGTTGTATATATCGTTGTTTCGAACTGTTTATTGTCTCGAACTACTGGTGGGCTAAATGAGAGGCATCATCATTCTCCAGTGTTCAGAGTATATCTCCTTTTTTCAAGTTATATATAATTTGAGCTCATTGTCTTTTCGATGATGTACACTTGTTTGGGCATGTGAGGTGTCGTTGAATACGGGCCGAGTAGTAACGCAATGCCAAACAGGTCAATTATGACTCTCGGGCCAGGCTCTCAAAAGATCCTGAAAAAAAGGCCAGGCTCTCCAAAAAAAGAAAGAATAAGGACTCTTAGGCCGACATGTGGGCGCCGCCGGTGTTTTCGCACGCTTGCCCGCCGAGAGCATATTGGCGCATGCTCGAAATTCATGCTACCTTTCCATCCCCGGTCTCCCGCCCCTCCCCACCTCTGGAATCTCGATTCCTACTCCAGTTCCCCCAAATCCCCCTCCTGTACTCCATGTACTCAAGCGCACTATCATGTCGCCGGTCAATGCGGATCTCCGAGCCAGAGATCCTGAGGTCCGTCCTGCCTTCGGTCGCTACGTGTTGTCGCTCAACAGTGGCATGGCGGCGCTTGACGACCAGTTTGCCGACAAAGTGCTGATGGTAACCATCAACGGCGACCGGCCTCCCGTCTCGCCGGACGACCTTGTCAAAGCTCTTGGCATTGCGCACGGCATCCAAATAAGTGACTTGCTCGTCGAAGTCTGTCCGCCACCGGCTGATTTCTTCGTCAGGTTCCGAACAACTTTTGACTGCAGTCGTGTGTTCGAATCTTCCCGGCGTTTGTTCTGCGATGGTGCGCTGGTGAGCTTTGATCGGTGGCACCTAGGATGGGGCTTGGTGCCCTCTGATCTTGAGTTTTTAACAAAGCTTACCTTCCACGGCATGCCTCGACGTGCTTGGAACAGCGAGTCCATGAACGAGCTTATCAACGACCTTGGAGGTGAGCTCGTAAGTATGTTTGTTCCTCCAGACAGCTGGGCTCTGGCGGTTATGGCATGGATGAAGAAGCCGTCCACCATACCAAAGGTGATTGGTGTTGAGATACCGCTGCAGGAACCGGGGTTGTACTATTCGTCGCCACCAAGGCCGCCACGGACCACGTTAGGGATGTACCTGTATCGAGTGTTCGTGCATGTCGAAGAAGTGCTCGATCCATCAATCGAAGTCCTGCCGCCCTCGCTGGTGCCAGGGTCCGTCGACGACGTCCATTACAGGAGTCAACGTCAGACTTTCCCCGTGTTGCTCGGAACGATGGATGGCACAGGGCCTACTCCATCGCGCGGCGGAGGCCACTGCTTCTTTGGGAGAAGAGGCAGGGCTGGCTTCCTGGATGTGCTCTAATTTGAGGTAACAACTGAATCTTGTCAGATAGTACTAGTTAAATCCGAGCTATGGGTCTGAAGCACTGATATGCCAGTACATTTGATTGTGACCTATTCTAATTTTGTACCTGAACTTTTTTTAGAAAGGGTTGTACGTCAACTTAATGTGCTAGCAGAACTTATTGTGTTGTCTATCTGTTTTCTTTGCACAACATTCAAGATATTTCCACGTCATTTATAAAGACGATGAACCGTTATGTACGACTTTGTTGGTTTCAACATAGCCCTTACCATAGCGATCCACTGCTTCCATCCTAATTGTGCCGCCTGCGTGAAATTTTGCATGCAAGTTCAGTGTGCTATGATGTTCTATATGATTGTGTCAACTATATAAGTTTTTACTGAGCATCAGCAATGCATATGGTTGAAAGATGTATTTACGAGCATCAACCGATGGGTCTCTCTCTCTATCTCTCTCTCACACACACACGCGTGCACATGCACAAGTGGGACCCGTTGAATTATTTATTTGCTCGTGACAACTTTTAATTAGGTTCCACTGTAATCTAACTTTTTTCTTAAGTTATTAATTGAGCTCAGTGACTTTAAAAAGTTGTACAGAAGCCTTGTTTGTGGCTTTTCGGCGTCCCTGAATGTGGGCTGAGTAACCATGTTAGGTTGTACTGTACTACACAGGCCTTTTTTTGAACATCAGCAATGCAACTGGGCCGACAGTTGTACACAATATCCGGGTCAACTTGTTATCCGCCCCGCTGGGCTGCAAAGTTTCCTAGGAGGTATGCATTAGGCTTAACAAGAAAATGGATTTTAAGAAATAATAAATGGGATGTAATTATAATAACTGGGCAATTACTATGCACCAAACACGTAATTAGTTTGAAAAATATATTATTATTGGAATTTGGAAATTTTAATTTCATTACTTGTTGCGCGCGCAATATTTCGTTGGATTTTAACGTGATACAACTTTATTTTGAAATTATATTTAACCTGACTAGAAATTTCGGATAAAAATATTTCAGATCCCATCAAAATGTGGGAATTTTTTTTTGAATTCTGTTTTGAGCGGTTGTTTGAAATTACTAATCGTTGTCCTAGCTAGAAGTTGGGTTGTACTTTTAACAAACCCGTAAATGGGCTGTAGTAAATTCCATTAGAATTGAAAAATGGGCTGTACATTCTTACAAATTGCAAATGGGCTATATGTTCTCTGCCAAATCCGAGTTGTGGGCCTACTAAGCTGATGCGTACCAAGGGCTTTGTCAACTTAGTCAATATAAATGATTCTAGCTGCAGTGATCGTACGATGTCCATCCAACGTCCGTAGTGCTTCTTTAACCTCTGGTCTTCTTGCTCCAGCCGCCCAAAGCAGCATCGGTCGTGTCGCGTGCTCCTGCCTCCTGTGGCCGGCTGTGATGCCGCGGAGGCCTCACCGCCCCGTACTACTCCCACTGCTAGCCAGGCCATCCCTCTACTCACCCACACCCCGTGTTATTCTACGGCGACGGCAGCCTCACACCGTAGCCGAACCAGTGAACCCTCGTACTCCTCTCCGCGCGGGCTACCACTGCTGCGTCTTCCCCGACTCTGTGTCGTCCCCTTCCTAGGCCTCGCCGTCATCCAGACCACCGCCCTGGTGCTCTCGGCGCGGCGTGGTCAACGTGGTCAACGACCGACTTCCATCGGAAGAGTATTGTACGTGGAGAGGCTGACAGCTGGGTACAGGCGGCCGCAAGGAAGTGCCTCCTTATTATGTGGAAAATAATTATTCCTCCACCTGATAGTAGGGACCCCCCGGACGGGCCACCTTATTTTGCAAAAAAAAAACATTTCCCCCCTGATTGCTGGGACCCACCGGACAGGCCAGCGTATTTCGCGAAAAAAACGTTCCCCGCGCTGTCAGCTCGGACCCACCGGAAGTACCTCTTATTACACACAAAAATGAATACTCCCCCTGCTAGCTGGGACCCACCATGGTGGGAGGCTGACTTGTGGGCCTACTAAGTTGACTGGGACGGGGGCCTTTGTTAACTTTAGTCAATATGATGATTCTAACTCCAGTGACCGTACGATGGCCATCCAATGGCCGCAATGCTTCTTCAACATCTGGTGTTCTTGCTCCAGCCGCCCAAAGCAGCGCCGGTCGTGCCGCATGCTCCTGCCTCCCGTGGCCGGCTGTGCTACCGCGGAGGCCTCACCGCCCCCTACTATTCCCACCGTTGGCCAGGCCCTGCGGCGACGGCAGCCTCACACCGCAACCGAACCAGTGAACACTCATACTCCTCTTCGCGCGGGCTTCCACTGCCGCATCTTCCCCGGCTCCCCGTCGTCCCCTTCCTAGGCCTCGTCGTCATCCACCGCCGTGGTGCTCTCGGCGCGGCGTGGTCAATGTGGTCAACGACCGACTTCCATCGGAAGAGTACTGTACGTGGAGAGGCTGACAGCTGGGTCCACGGCAGCCACAAGGAAGTGCCTCCTTATTACGAGGAAAATAATTATTCCTCCACCTGACAGCAGGGACCCACCGGACGGGTCACCAGTATTTCGCAACAAAAATGTGTCCCCCTGAGTGCTGGGACCCACAGGACGGGCCACCGTATTTCGTGAAAAAAAAACGTTCCCCCCGCTGTCAGCTCGGACCCACCGGAAGTGCCTCCTTATTACGCACAAAAAAATGAATACCCCCCTGCTAGCTGGGACCAACCTTGGTGGGAGGCTGACTTGTGGGCCTACTAAGTTGACTGGGACGGAGGCCTTTGTCAACTTTAGTCAATATATGAACGATTCTAGCTCCAGTGACTGTACGATGTCCCTCCAACGGCCGTAGTGCTTCTTCAACCTCTGGTCTTCTTGCTCCAGCCGCCCAAAGCAGCGCCAGTCGTGCTGCCTGCTCCGACCGCCAGTGGCCAGCTGTGATGCCGCGGAGGCCTCACCGCCCCTACTACTCCCACCGCTGGCCAGGCCATCCCTCTACGCACACACACCCCCTGTTATTCTGTGGTGACGGTAGCCTCACACCGTAGCCGAACGAGTGAACCCTCATACTCCTCTATGTGTGGGCATCCACTAGCACGTCTTCCCGGCTCCGCGTCGTCCCCTTCCTAGGCCTCGTCGTCGTCCACCACCCTGGTCCTCTCGACGCGGCATGGTCAATGTGGTCAAGGAATGGCTTCCATCGGACGTGGACTGTACGTGGAGAGGCTGACAGCTGGGTCCACGGCCGCAGCAAGGAAGTGCCTCCTTATTATGCGCAAAATAATTATTCCTCCACCTGACAGCGGGGACCCACTAGACGGGCCATCGTATTTAGTGAAAAAGACGTTTCCCCATGTCTGCTGGGACCCACCAATTACATCTTCGCACGCAAGGAAGTGCAGAAAAAAAATCGCCCCCCTGACTGCTGGGACCCACCAGCTACATCATCACACGCAAGGAAGTGCGTGACAGTCAGGACCCACCTGGTCGAAGCGTACGTAGCGTTGTCATCCTGGTCGTGAATGTGTACGTACATACTGGTCTATGTAGAGGCGCGCACGTGTCGTAGTAGAGGCGCGCACGTAGCATGTACACGTACGTACAGCGGCCAGGGTGCAAGAAAGAAAATACGGCCATGTACGTACATACGGGCGGGGTCTCGAATGCCTACTCACGCATACGTACATGGTTGGGTCGGAACGGAGAAACAGAGTCGTCGTCGTGTTCATGGGGAGGCAACGGAATGTGTCGTGTTCATGGTGAGGCAACGGAATGCGTCGTGTTCATCGGGAGGCAACGGAATGCGTGGGAGCCAACCGGCTTGGACGGAACAGGCAATGGAAACTAGGCATGGCGTACCGCACAACGGACGAAACGGACCTTCTATGTTCAGAACGGGGTCTTCTTCATCGGGAGGGGTCTGGCGTACCGCAAAACGGAGGAAACAAACCTCCTACGGTCGAAACGGGGGTCCTGTTGATCGGGAGGGGTTTGGCGTACCGCAAAACGGAGGAAACGGACCTCCTATGGTCGAAACGGGGGTCCTGTTGATCGGTAGGGGTGTGGCGTACCGCAAAACGGACGAAACGAACTTGTGTTGGAGCGCTACGGTCGAAATGGGGGTCCTGTTCATCGGGAGGGGTGTGGTGTACCGCAAAACGGGACTCCACGGGATACTGTTCATCTCCACCGTCGACCTCCTCCAGCCTCCACGGGCTACCATCGACCTCCTCCAGCCTCCACGGGCTCCTGTTCATCCAGCCTCCACCGCGCGCTACTCCACCGGCTACTGTTCAACCACCCCTCCATGGGCACCCCTCCACCGTCTACTATTCATCCAGCTCTCCACACCATGGGGTCCTGTTCAACCACCCCTCCACGGCCACCCGTCCACTGTCTATTGTTCATCCAGCCCTCCACAGCACGGGTTCCTGTTCA
>NC_041387.1:379851614-379914477 GCF_002162155.2 Triticum dicoccoides
TCGATCGGCTTCAGTTAGCAGCATTAGCGAAGGAATCGCTCCATCGGGTAGTTAACAGTCATCGATCGATCGCTCGGGTTCAGTAACGCGTAGCCTGCAGTGCAATCGCTCGGGTTCAGTTAGAGCCCAACGCCTCGCTCGGGTTCAGTTAGACCCAACGCCTCGCACACACGCGCGTACCTGTACGGCAGAAACGCGCATCGCTCCGCCCCCGACCTCCCACCGTAACCGGCAACTCCCCGAAATTTTCCTCCCCCTCGCTTCTACCACGGTTTTTTCCGTCATGGACGGCCCAAAGAATGTCATGCAGCTGCGCCTCTGGCCCGCCCAGGATGAAAAGCCAATTTTCTGTCATGATTTTTTGTCATAGAAGTAGGAGCCCACCGCATCTATGATGATACCGGGTTTTGTCACAATTATCGTCATAGAAGTGTCATATGTATGACAGAAAAAAAATTCGTTCGGCCCAAAATGTCACGGATGTGTCTTTTTTTAGTGATGTCCGCCTTGATTACCTTGAAAGCCTGAGCCAGAACTAACTCCACCATAACCCGGCCCATGAGACCCGGGTCCTGAACCGGCGGACTGTCCATGATCATATCGGAAAAGATCCGAGTTTTTGAACCCCGCATAATAAAACATTCCTTCCAGAGGTGCGTATTGGCTTCTCCCGCGTCCTGTGCCTTGGGCAAGGCTGATTTAACAGGCGCTCAAGATTGACACCTGATCCTCCACTCCGCGGGGGCGGTTTACCCTTACGACACTGACCATTATCATGTGTGTTGGTGTTAGCCACAAAATCTGAACCATTATCCGCTTTACGCTTACCATTGTTTCCATGTCCCGTCGGATTATGCTGCTGCCCTTTGCTGCCACTGCTCTTCTTTCCCTTCCCCGGCTTTTCCTCGTCAGACTCGGGGGTCCTTGGTACTATCAGAGTCGGCATACTTAACCAGAGCTGCCATAAGTGTTCCCATGTCATTGCAGTGATGCTTGAGCCGTCCAAACTTTACCTTCAGAGGCTTAAACCGGCAATTGCCCTCCAACGTAATGACTGCTGAATCGGCATTGATGTGGTCCGATGATTGCAAGATTTTTGAAACCCGGCGCACCCAATGGGTTGTCGATTCACCTTCTTCTTGGACATAGGCGGCCAAATCCACAGTTAACATGGGCTGCTTGCATGTGTCCTTGAAATTCATTATAAACCGGGCCTTTAACTCGGCCCATGACCCAATGGAATTAGCTGGCAAACTTTTCATCCAAGTGCGAGTTGTTCCATCCAACATCATGGTGAAGTACTTAGCACATGCCGCCTCATCCACATCCAACATATCCATTGCCATATCATAGCTTTCCACCCATGACTCAGGGGCTAAGTCAGCAGTGTAATTGGGTACTTTACGCGGACCCTTGTAATCCTTGGGCAGCCGCACATTGCGTAGAGCCGGGGTGAGATACGGCACCCCCCAAGAGCTGAAAGCAACACCTGGTTCCACTGAAGTTGTCGGACGACCTTGAGTAAGCTGACGGTCCACGTACTGTGCTGCTAACTCGGCTTCTTGATGCGCTCTACTGTGATCCACCACGTCCTGAGCATTTGCACCACCGCCCGCCGGGTTAGGCCCTCGAGGGGCGTTACGGTTCCGCGCACTGCTTGACACAGCCGGTTCATCAATATGCCTGCTGTAACTCCGGCTCGGGCGAGGGGTTGAATGAATTCTATCTCGACTATACAAATAAGCCTGCTGCTGAACCATAGCCGTTTGAAGGAGATCTCTGGCCCGCCGCGTCTCAACCGCTGATGGAGACTCGCCTTCCATTGGAATAGCTGCCAATCGCGACGCCGCAGCGATCATGTTATCCAAAGGGGTGGAGAAGTGACCCAGCGGTGTCGGCATGTACTGAGGCGGGTCATGGTTCCGTCGAGGCGTGTCCGTCGTTCGTGGCTGATCCGATGCTCCTGTCCCAGGTGCTTCGATCCGGTTTACCGCTGCCGGGTTACTGGTTCCCGCTCCTGGCGTGTTAAAGAGGTTCCTTGCTTCATAAACCGGTGGTAGACGATACCGATGTCTCCTCCTCAACACGTCGTTTGAAGCATTCTGATCCAGCATGAGCAGGTAATTTTCTGCTGAATCCGCTGTGCCTGAGCATCCAAAGCGCCCCACTCCTCAACCATCCTTGTTTCCTCAGCCGCCAAGTCCTCCTTGGCCTGAGCTATCTGATCTCGCAGCTTCGTGACCTCCGCGTTATGCTGATCTCGATTGTCCGCGGTAACCTCGGTGGTCAACAATGTCATCCAGGCATCCAATAAACCGGACAGGACTTGAGCCGGCGGGCACGCAGGGCCTCCTGTCCCGGCTGCAGATTCAGAAATCATCGCCGCTGCTGTTGAAGAGTGTTGCGTGGGCTATGTACCGACCATGAAGATCGCAACCCGGTTTGGCGGTTCAAGGGGGTCCAGAATACTGTCGCCATGGAACAGCCCCCAAACCGGCCATCTTGCAGTTAGTATAGTGACTCTGTCTAACCGGTGGATGATTCGCCATCTGAATAGACAACCGTCTCACCGTCGGATACCGGTTCAGACTCCGCACAATTGATGAATCCTACAAACGCACGCTTCATGGCGGGTTGAACCCGGGCGGGGCTTGCACGCTGAACCATCTCGATGAGGTCGGTGCAGATGTCTGGCTCAGGGCCCGGTTCGCCAATCTTGCCAATGAAGACATGATTCCCTTCGAAGGGGACCCGGTACCTGTACTTAATTGAGACGACCTCGGGGCCCCAGCCCGCGTTGTCGATGTAGAGCTTGCCGCGACGACTCTTGGTCATCCGGCCCATTGCGTATCCCTTGAGTCCTTCGAAATTGCATTCTAAGAACTTGAAACCATCGTGCGGTAGCCCCACGGCGGGCGCCAACTGTCGTGGAATTATCACGTCAGATGTCCTAGTGTGACGACTTAGTCGTGGAGCCATCGCGACGAGATTAGCTTAAAGGGGTTAAACATGACACATGATACGAGGAGTTTATACTGGTTTGGCCCCTTGCGGTGAAGGTAAAATCCTACGATCTAGTTGTGGTGGAATTGATGGGGTCTTGATGATCAGGGAGCGAATCCGCTTTACCTGGCTCTCAAGTTGGTGTTTCTTGTCCTTGAACAGCCGTCGGGTCGTCCCTTTATATACACATGTTGACGCCCGGCGGTTTACAGAATCCCGGTCAGCTCATACACGTGTCCGGCTCGGTTTCTACCCTTTCCTATCTTACCACACAAGTTACACAATGTATGTCGGTTTATGTCTACGGGCCCTAATCCGCCTTTGGGCCCTAGGCCTCCAAATCTCTATAATAAATCGCCATACTCCTTATCTTCTTGGGCTTCAATATGGATGGCTCGTTATAGGTATAACCCGGCCCTACCTGGGCGGTTTATACTCAATAGTTATATCCCCAACACCTTAAGACACAAATCAACCAAAACCCTAATGTCACCTAGATACTCCACTGTCACCTCAAGTATCCGTGGGTACGATTATACGATATGCATCACACAATCTCAGATTCATCTATTCAACCAACACAAAGAACTTCAAAGAGTGCCCCAAAGTTTCTACCGAAGAGTCAAGACAAAAATGTGTGTCAACCCCTATGCATAAGTTGACAAGGTCACTGAACCCGCAAGTTGATCACCAAAACATACATCAAGTAGATCACGTGAATATCCCATTGTCACCACAGATAAGTACATGCAAGACATACATCAAGCGTTCTCAAATCCTTAAAGACTCAACCCGATAAGATAACTTCAAAGGGAAAACTCAATCCATTAAAAGAGAGTAGAGGGGGAGAAACATCATAAGATCCAACTATAATAGCAAAGCTCGCGATACATCAAAATCGTTCCATATCAAGAACACGAGAGAGAGAGAGAGAGAGAGAGATCAAACACATAGCCACTGGTACACACCCTCAGCCCCGAGGGTGAACTACTCCCTCCTCGTCATCGAGAGCGTCGGGATGATGAAGATGGCCACTGGTGAGGGATACCCCCTCCGGCAGGGTGCCGGAACAGGGTCCCGATTAGTTTTTGGTGGCTACAGAGGCTTGCAGCGGCGGAACTCCCGATCTATTGTGCTCCTCGATGTTTTTAGGGTATATGGACATATTGTAACGCCACGGATTCGATGCGCCAGGTGTTTGCCAGTTATTCACCGTCGTTGCCATGTCATTTGCCTGCGTGTTGCATTTTGTCATGTCATCATGTGCATCTCATTTTGCATACATGTTCGTCTCATGCATCCGAGCATTTTCCCCGTTGTCCGTTTTGCAATCCGGCACTCCTATGTCACCCGACGCCCCCTTTTGCCTCTTTTCATGTGCGGGTATTGAACGTTCTCGGAATGGCCCTAGGTTTGCCAAGCGACCTTGGTATAGCATCGGTAGACCGCCTGTCAAGTTTCGTGCCATTTGGAGGTCGTTTGATACTCCAATGGTTCACCGGGTAACCGTAAAAGCCCCTTTCGTCTTGCAGCCCAACACCCCTCCAAAGTGGCCCAAAACCCAGCAAACTCCCCTCCATGCTCTCGGTCGTTCGATCACAATCGTGTGGGCGAAAACCATGCCCCATTTGGACTCTCCTAGCTCCCAGAATCTATAAATATGTGCCCCTCCCCGATTTTTCGCAGTCCAAACCCTAGCCATCTTCATCCTCACGCCGCCGGACACGTCCGCCCACCGACGGACATGTCTGTCCCGCCGCCGCAGCCAACCCATGCGCGCCACGTGTCCCCGCCGCCATCTCCACCGCGCATCCACCGCATGGGCCCGCCGGAGCCCATCCGCGGCCCGCCCCGGGCCGATCTGGGCCCAGGCGCCCGCAGCCGCTGCTCCGCCTGAGCCGCCCATCGCCCGCCGGTGATCGCCACCTGCACTCCGCCCCGCCGCCTCGCCGCCGTCCAACTCCGGCGACTGGAGCACCACCGGTCCAGGCCGGCCCCGTCTCCTCCTCCTTCTCCCTGTCCTTCCTCTCCCCCGCGCTCATCTCCCTCTCTCTCCCGTGATGCAGAAGGAGGCTGCCATGGATGGCGCCCCAAGCTTCAAGTCCGGCCAAGCGCCGCCCCAAGCTCCGTCCACCGCCGCCCTTGCCCCGATCCGGCCGCCCTCGACTTGATCTACCCATTCCCGGCCATCCCGAGCCCCGCCGGAGTCCCACGCACCCTCCACGTCGGCGTTGACTTCCGCCATGGCTGCTCTATTCGAGGAATGGAGTTTCCCCGATCTGGATCCCGCGCTGGTAGTTTTTCACCAAGTCCTCAAAATATTTTGCATAATGTTGCCCTGTTCATCGCATCATATCTCCATGCATACTGCTCCGTTTTGTGACTGTAATATGTCAAATTGTTTGTCTCAACGAGTACTTCATTTCATTCCATTGCATCATGTTCATTTGAGCTCATCTTGATGCCTGAATCTTCATTGCAAGAGTGCTATGTGATGTTGTCTGCTATCTGTTAACAGAACGTGCTCATTTGTCATTTTTGCCATGTTTGATGTGTGCATCCTATGAGGTTGATGTCTTCATGTGTTTTGAACTATGCCATGTCTTCTTTACATAGGTGCTTACTATGTATTTTTGTGATCTCTGTGGTGACTAGTAAAAGCATGCACTTCATGATGTTGCTGATTTCAGTCCCTGTTCTGCTGTTATTTTTATGCCATGTAAACTTGATGCTACAGAGAGATCCATGCTTATTTTGACATACTTCAGTAAGGGTGTTTTGAACATAGGGTTATGCTCTATCCATTTGTGCCCCTGTTTGCCATTATGGAGTAGTCTAGCATGTCATTTTCGTGCTCTACTTTTGCTACAAAATGTTTCCTGGCAGATTGTTTACATGTTATTCAATTTTGCCAAGGTTGTTGTAGTTGATCCTTGCATGCTATGAACTTGTTCTTGCCTTGGTTTGTTTCATAAACATGTCTTCTTGATGATGCTATGCTTATCTTGTCATGCAATGACTTGTGGTGAGTGAATCGAGCTTGTTAAGTAGGGTACTCGCTGTTGCTGTTTTGCTAGGCTGAATCTATTATTTCGTGATGCTATGTAAACATGTTGCTACAAGTCATTCTATGCATAATCTGGAGATGTTCACTAAGGGTGTTTTGTTCTACATGTCATGCTCTATCCATCCATGCCCCTGGTTGCATTTATAGCTTGTTGTAACTTGTTTTAATCTTGCTCAAAAGTTGCTAAATAATGTTGATGTCAGCCTGTTAATATTAAGTTCAGTTGTTGCCATGATTGTTGCTAGTGTTCCATGCACCCTATGAACTTGCTCTTGCCATGCTTAGCTTCATAAACATGTATTCTTATTATTGGTTGCCTTGCCATGACATGTATTGCTCTGTGGTGAGTGGTACAAGCTCACCAACATGCCTACTTATCGTTGTTCCTGCCATGTTTGAATCTGTCTTATAACTTGCTATGTTTACATGGGTGCCATCATATCTTCTGATCCTTTTTGGCTCATGGTCAGTAAGGGACTTTTGTTCTATGCATTTAGTAGATTCATGCCATGCCTTTGTTTGCCATGATAAGTTCCTATAACATGTTGTTTGATAGCTCTAAACATTGCAACCTGATGTTATTTCTGCAAATTCTGAAACTGTTATTATTTGCAATCTTGCCATGTGTGTTTGAGCATGTTCTAGTGATTTCTGGAGATAGCTCAGTGTTCATGTTTTGTAATGCTTTACCTGTACATCATGCCCATGCCTTTTTTTTTATATTGTGGCACTGTAGCATGTAGTTTTGGTGCTTGCAATATACCAAGTTGCTGTTTTTGACAGATTGTTGCTATAACTTGTTTCATGTGTGTGTTGAACCGTTACTCCGTTTTGAGTGTGCTCTATATGAAACTTGCTTGTTTTTGCATGTAGTTTCATATTATCATGTTGCATCCATGTTTTGAGGTGTTTGCTTGATGTGTGTATGTATTTTGCATCAATGCCATGTTTAACTTGTTTTGCTCATATCTTCTAGGCCGTAGCTCCGAACTAAATGAACTTTATATGTAACTTGACTAGAATCTCGTGTAGATCATCATGGTGCTTTTTAACTTACTGTTTAACAACTTGAACATAAAGTTTATTCAGATCTGGACCAATTTCGAAATTTGCATATGAGGACTTACCGGAATTGTTATATGTTGTTCCCGGCCTCATTTAAACTTGCCTTGATGTGTTGCTCTTGTTTGCATCATCTCTTGCCATGAGTAGCTTCAGGTAGTCTTGTCTTGCATCATGCCTTGTTCATGTGTAGTGTGTTTACTATGTTGTGTGTTTCTTCTCGATAGTTCCTGTTTCGTTGCGATCGTGAGGATTTGTTCGTCTGCGCTTGGTTCGGCTTCATCCATTCGTATTCTTCATGGACTCGTTCTTCTTCCTAGCGGGATTTCAGGCAAGATGACCGCTACCCTGGATCTCACTACTATCATTGCTATGCTAGTTACTTCGTTCTATCGCTATATATGTTGCGCTACCTATCACCTGTTTATCAAGCCTCCCCAAATTGCCATGAACCTCTAACCTTTGACACCCTTCCTGGCAAACCATTGCTTGGCTATGTTACCGCTTTGCTCAGCCCTCTTATAGCATTGCTAGTTGCAGGTGAAGTTGAAGATTGCTCCATGGTGGACAGGGTTATGTTGGGATATCACAATATCTCTTGTTTAATTAATGCATCTATATATTTGGTAAAGGGTGGAAGGCTCGGCCTTATGCCTGGTGTTTTGTTCCACTCTTGCCGCCCTAGTTTCTGTCATACTGGTGTTATGTTCCTGGATTTTGCGTCCCTTACGCGGTTGGGTGATTTATGGGACCCCCTTGACAGTTTGCTTTGAATAAAACTCCTCCAGCAAGGCCCAACATTGGTTTTACCATTTGCCTCACCACCACCTACATTTCCCTTGGGAGTAATTAACCCGAGGGTCATCTTTATTACAGCCCCCCCCCCCGGGCCAATGCTTGTCTAAGTGTTGGTCCGAACTAGAGCCCTTTGCAGCGCCCCCTCAGGGAAACTTGAGGTCTGGTTTTAGTTGTACGGATTGCTCATCCGGTGTTGCCCTGAGAACGAGATATGTGCAGCTCCTATCGGGATTGTCGGCACATCGGGCGGTCTTGCTGGTCTTGTTTTACCATTGTCGAAATGTCTTCTAAACCGGGATTCCGAGTCTGATCGGGTCTTCCTGGGAGAAGGTATATCCTTCGTTGATCGCGAGAGCTTATCATGGGCTAAGTTGGGACACCCCTGCAGGGTATAAACATTCGAAAGCCGTGCCTGCGGTTATAGGCAGATGGGAATTTGTTAATGTCCGGTTGTAGATAACTTGACACCAGATCCGAATTAAAACGCATCAACCGCGTGTGTAGCCGTGATGGTCTCTTTTCGGCGGAGTCCGGGAAGGGAACACGGTTTTGGGTTATGTTTGACGTAAGTAGGAGTTCAGGATCACTCTTGATCATTGCTAGCTTCACAACCGTTCCATTTGCTCTCTTCTCGCTCTTATTTGCGTATGTTAGCCCCCATATATGCTTAGTCGCTGCTGCAACCTCACCACTTTACCCCTTCCTTTCCCATTAATCTTTGCTAGTCTTGATACCCATGGTAATGGGATTGCTGAGTCCTCGTGGCTCACAGATTACTACAACAACAGTTACAGGTACAGGTTTTGCGATGATCATGACGCGAGAGTGATGTTTGCTTGTTTGGAGTTCTTCTTCTGCTTCTTCTTCGATCAGGGAATAGGTTCCAGGTCGGCAGCCTGGGCTAGCAGGGTGGATGTCGTTTGAGTTTCTGTTTGTGTTTCATCCGTAGTCGGGTGGTGCTCTGATGTAAGATGATGTTGTATTCGTGTGGCATTGTATGCCTTATGTATGTATCCCTACATATTATGTAATGTTGATGTAATGATATCCACCTTGCAAAAGCGTTTCAATATGCGGGTCTATCTTTGGTGGGACCTTCGAGTTCCTTTTGGATAGGGTCGCATATTAGGTGTGACAAGTTGGTATCAGAGCCTCGACCGACCCTAGGAGCCCCCTGATTGATCGTGTAGTTTGGTCGTTGTTGAGTCTAGAAGAAAACTGTTTTTTGGAGTCTAGTTATATCGGAGAGTAGGAATTCTTTTTACTCCTCAGCCCCTTCGTCGCTCTGGTAAGGAATCTTGACGTAGGTGTTTTGAATTACTCCTCTTCCCCTTTCAAATTTTCTTTAGGATCACGCAGTTGGTTTTCTGATCATTGGTTCCCAGCTCTTTTCATCCGGTGCATTTCTCGTCCAGTTGACTCGAGCCTCTTAATCTTTGAGTTCAATCCTCAGTTGTTTTCTTTCCCACCCGCCCACCCTTTTCTTCTCGGAGCCGGAGTCCGTAATCAAGTATCCATCCTACTCGTGCGAAGTCTTTGCATTCTTTCAACCGGTGTTTTCCTCTTCAAGATATTCGTCGGTTTCCCCTTCCAAGTTGCCTTTATTTTCCCGCCCTCCCACCCTTTTCTTCCCGGAGTCTGAGTCTCTCTCGACCATCTATTTCATTCATGCAAAGTATCTTCAGTCTTTCCTCAATTATTTCAACCGGTGAATTCGCGTATCAGTGGACATTCTTCATCTCTTTTTCTTTTCCGGTGGTTTCAATTCTAGTTTTTTTCGTAGTGATTATATTCTTTCCCTCAGCTCAAGTGTTTTCCCTTCTCGTTCGCCTCTCGCCAGTTTATCCTTTCGGAGTATTCAAGACAGGAGATTCGTCTGTGTTCCGAATAATTCGAGGTTGTCACCTCATTCAAATATTTCAATTGTTCCGGTGCATCATCTATCTGCTCAACATCCCTTTCCAACGATGTTTTTTTTAGTGGGCCCTAACCCATAGGTCTTTTCCCAGGATCTTACCTGACTCTTCTAATTATTCCGGAGCCATCCCTAATTCTTTTCGGAGTCTGACGTAAGAATGAATTTCATCAGTCAGATGTCCTTCCAAGATCGATTTCAAATCATTTCATTGTTGGCTCAACCTTTCGGTTTTTCATTCTACCGAAGTATCTCAGTAATTTTGGTGGTATTTCTCATCGTCTTTTGAAGATAGAAGAAGAGTTTTTCCTCTAAATCATGTCCGTTCTTCCGAAGATTCATGGTTCTAGCTTCTTATTATCCTCCCAATTATTCCAATCGTCAGATATTCTTTTCTTACCCATCCGGAGTATATCGGAGTTGATTTCTGTTTCTTTTCAACGGAGGCCATCATTCCAGAGGAATTCTTCATCCTCACATTTCAGCTACCGTTGTCCAATTATTCCGGTGCTTCCTTCAAGTGTTCTTTAATCATCTCATGATCTCTTTGTCCTTTTGCATCTAAATCCCCTCGAGCATATTTGTTCTTCTAATTCTTCCTGGTGATTCATTCTCTTTCGTCATTCAATTTTCGAATTCTTACGGTGGTTCGTTCAAGATTCTTTTTCTTTGATTATCATTTTAATCCATTCGTTCTTTCTATCCTAACGGTGGTTCATGAAAACATTCTCAAGTTTTGTGCTATACCCCCCCCCCTTAATACTTTTCAAGAAGAATAAGTAGTATATGAAATCCATTGCTAGTCATTAATTTAATTTGATGAAGGATAAGCATACAATAAATCTTATTCTTATTTCCTCAAAGTGATTAATCCCTTCCTTCGGAGTTTGTTCTTGTTCAATAAATACTAGTTCCAGGTGCTTTCATCTTTTCTTTTCCGGAGTTCAAATTTTCCTCGGCCATTTCTTCGAAACCTCCATCTAAATCATCGCAAGGCTCATCTTATTCTTTCTTCCTTCATTCTATCTCATCATTCTTTTGTCACCGGAGTTCTTCATGGTGGTTCTTCATGATTTAATTCATTCTTCAAGTGTTCATCAAGATTCTTGTTCAAGGAGTTCTAGCATCTTCCTTCTTGCATCTCAAAGCGCAATTAATTCTCCATATCCTTTTGAAGTGGAGTTTTTCATTTCTTCGTTCTTCTAAGCTATCCAATCATTTCTGTTTGTGGCCGGTTATCACCTTATGATCTTGAGATGTTACCTATAAGTCCAGAACAAGCTTATTCTTTCATTGTTGATTTTCTCAACAATTCCGTTCAATCCTTCCTTCTAAGTTCTTTTCATTCCATTCTTTCAATTCTTCCGGAGGCATTAAATTGTTCATCTCATCAAGTGTCATCCCATCTTGTGAAGCTCATGTTCTATACCTCCATGTTTCAGCCGGAGTGCTGCCTAAATCCTTTGAGTCTTATTCATTTTTTATCTCGTTCTAACCGGAGTGGTTTCATAGTCTATCTGATTCCGTGAGCTTTCGATTCCCGTCTTTCTCGCCGTTCCTCTCTTCTTCTCGAGTGCTCTCGATTCTTTGCTTCTTCTCGAGTTTTTGTTACACCTCTTCCTTTTTCCCTTCTGTCTCGGTCCTAAGATCTCGGGACGAGATCTCTTGTTAGTGGAGGAGTGTTGTAACGCCCCGGATTCGATGCACCAGGTGTCTGCCAGTTATTCGCCATCGTTGCCATGTCATTTGCCTGCGTGTTGCATTTTGTCATGTCATCATGTGCATCTCATTTTGCATACGTGTTCGTCTCATGCATCCGAGCATTTTCCCCGTTGTCCGTTTTGCAATCCGGCACTCCTTTCTCACCTGACGCCCCCTTTTGCCTCTTTTCATGTGCGGGTATTGAACATTCTCGAAATGGCCCGAGGTTTGCCAAGCGACCTTGGTATAGCATTGGTAGACCGCCTGTCAAGTTTCGTGTCATTTGGAGGTCGTTTGATACTCCAACGGTTCACCGGGTAACCGTAAAAGCCCCTTTCGTCTTGCAGCCCAACACCCCTCCAAAGTGGCCCAAAACCCAGCAAACTCCCCTCCATGCTCTCGGTCGTTCGATCACAATCGTGTGGGAGAAAACCATGCCTCATTTGGACTCTCCTAGCTCCCAGAATCTATAAATATGTGCCCCTCCCCGATTTTTCGCAGTCCAAACCCTAGACATCTTCATCCTCACGCCGCCGGACACGTCCGCCCGCCGACGGACATGTCCGTCCCGCCGCCGCAGCCAACCCATGTGCGCCATGTGTCCCCGCCGCCGTCTCCACTGTGCCTCCACCGCATGGGCCCACTGGAGCCCATCCGCGGCCCGCCCCGGGCTGATCTGGGCCCAGGCGCCCGCAGCCGCTGCTCCGCCCAGCCGCCCGTCGCCCGCCGGCGACCGCCGTCTGCACTTCGCCCCACCGCCTCACCGCCGTCCAACTCCGACGACCGGAGCACCATCGGTCCAGGCCGGCCCCGTCTCCTCCTCCTTCTCCCTGTCCTTCCTCTCCCCCGCGCTCATCTCCCTCTCTCCCCCGTGATGCAGAAGGAGGCCGCCATGGATGGCGCCCCAATATTCAAGTCCAGCCAAGCGCCACCCCGAGCTCCGTCCACCGCCACCCTTGCCCGGATCCGGCCGCCCTCGACTTGATCTACCCATTCCCGGCCATCCCGAGCCCCGCCGGAGTCCCACGCACCCTCCACGTCGGCGTTGACTTCCGCCATGGCTGCTCTGTTCGAGGAATAGAGTTTCCTCGATCTGGATCCCGCGCTGGTAGTTTTTCACCAAGTCCCCGAAATATTTTGCATAATGTTTCCCTGTTCATCGCATCATATCTCCGTGCATACTGCTCCGTTTTTTGAGTGTAATATGTCAAATTGTTCGTCTCAACGAGTACTTCATTTCATTCCATTGCATCATGTTCATTTGAGCTCATCTTGATGCCTGAATCTTCGTTGCAAGATTGCTATGTGATGTTGTCTGCTGTCTGTTAACAGAACGTGCTCATTTGTCATTTTTGCCATGTTTGATGTGTGCATCCTATGAGGTTGATGTCTTCATGTGTTTTGAACTATGCCATGTCTTCTTTACATAGGTGCTTACTATGTATTTTTGTGATCTCTGTGGTGACTAGTACAAGCATGCAAACTAGGCTTCGTGCTGTTGCTGATTTCAGTCCCTGTTCTGCTGTTATTTTTATGACATGTAAACTTGATGCTACAGAGAGATCCATGCTTATTTTGACATACTTCAGTAAGGGTGTTTTGAACATAGGGTTATGCTCTATCCAACCATGCCCCTGTTTGCAATTATGGAGTAGTCTAGCATGTCATTTTCGTGCTCTACTTTTTCTACAAAATATTTCCTGGCAGATTGTTTACATGTTATTCAATTTTGCCAAGGTTGTTGTAGTTGATCCTTGCATGCTATCAACTTGTTCTTGCCTTGGTTTGTTTCATAAACATGTCTTCTTGCTGATGCTATGCTTATCTTGTCATGCAATGACTTGTGGTGAGTGAATCGAGCTTGTTAAGTAGGGTACTCGCTATTGCTGTTTTGCTAGGCTGAATCTGTTATTTCGTGATGCTATGTAAACCTGCTGCTACAAGTCATTCTATGCATAATCTGGAGATGTTCACTAAGGGTGTTTTGTTCTACATGTCATGCTCTATCCATCCATGCCCCTGGTTGCATTTATAGCTTGCTGTAACTTGTTGTAATCTTGCTCCTAGTTGCTAAATAATGTTGCTGTCAGCCTATTAACATTAAGTTCAGTTGTTGCCATGATTGTTGCTAGTGTTCCATGCACCCTATGTACTTGCTCTTGCCATGCTTAGCTTCATAAACATGTCTTCTTACTGTTGGTTGCCTTGCCATGACATGTATTGCTCTGTGGTGAGTGGTACAAGCTCACCAACATGCCTACTTATCGTTGTTCCTGCCATGTTTGAATCTGTCTTATAACTTGCTATGTTTACATGGGTTCCATCATATCTTCTGATCCTTTTTGGCTCATGGTCAGTAAGGGACTTTTGTTCTATGCATTTAGTAGATTCATGCCATGCCTTTGTTTGCCATGAAAAGTTCCTGTAACATGTTGTTTGATAGCTCTAAACATTGCAACCTGATGTTATTTCTGCAAATTCTGAAACTATTATTATTTGCAATCTTGCCATGTGTGTTTGAGCATGTTCTAGTGATTTCTGGAGATAGCTCAGTGTTCATGTTTTGTAATGCTTTGCATGTACATCATGCCCATGCCTTTTGTTTTTATATTGTGGCACTTTAGCATGTACTTTTGGTGCTTGCAATATGCCAAGTTAGTGTTTTGGACAGATTGTTGCTATAATTTGTTTCATGTGTGTGTTGAACCGTTGCTCCGTTTTGAGTGTGCTCTATATGAAACTTGCTTGTTTTTGCATGTAGTTTCATATTATCATGTTGCATCCATGTTTTGAGGTGTTTGCTTGATGTGTGTATGCATTTTGCATCAATGCCATGTTTAACTTGTTTTGCTCATATCTTCTAGGCCGTAGCTCCGAACTAAATGAACTTTATATGTAACTTGGCTAGAATCTCGTGTAGATCATCATGGTGCTTTTTAACTTACTGTTTAACAACTTGAACATAAGGTTTATTCAGATCTGGACCAATTTCAAAATTTTCGTATGAGGACTTACCGGAATTGTTATATGTTGTTCACGGCCTCATTTAAACTTGCCTTGATGTGTTGCTCTTGTTTGCATCATCTCTTTCCATGAGTAGCTTCAGGTAGTCTTGTCTTGCATCATGCTTGTTGTGCATCATGCCTTGTTCATGTGTAGTGTGTTTACTATGTTGTGTGCTTCTTCTCGATAGTTCCCGTTTCGTTGCGGTCGTGAGGATTCGTTCGTCTGCGCTTGGTTCGGCTTCATCCGTTCGACTTCTTCATGGACTCGTTCTTCTTCCTAGCGGGATTTCAGGCAAGATGACCGCTACCCTGGATCTCACTACTATCATTGCTATGCTAGTTGCTTCGTTCTAGCAAGGCCCAACATTGGTTTTACCATTTGCCTCACCACCACCTACATTTCCCTTGGGAGTAATTAACCCGAGGGTCATCTTTATTACAGCCCCCCCCCCCCCGGGCCAATGCTTGTCCAAGTGTTGGTCCGAACTAGAGCCCTTTGCAGCGCCCCCTCAGGGAAACTTGAGGTCTGGTTTTAGTTGTATGGATTGCTCATCCGGTGTTGCCCTGAGAACGAGATATGTGCAGCTCCTATCGGGATTGTCGGCGCATCAGGCGGTCTTGCTGGTCTTGTTTTACCATTGTCGAAATGTCTTGTAAACCGGGATTCCGAGTCTGATCGGGTCTTCCTGGGAGAAGGTATATCCTTCATTGATCGCGAGAGCTTATCATGGGCTAAGTTGGGACAACCCTGCAGGGTATAAACTTTCGAAAGCCGTGCCTGCGGTTATAGGCAGATGGGAATTTGTTAATGTCCGGTTGTAGATAACTTGACACCAGATCCGAATTAAAACGCATCAACCGCGTGTGTAGCCGTGATGATCTCTTTTCGGCGGAGTCCGGGAAGGGAACACAGTTTTGGGTTATCTTTCACGTAAGTAGGAGTTCAGGATCACTCTTGATCATTGCTAGCTTCACAACCGTTCCATTTGCTCTCTTCTCGCTCTTATTTGCGTATGTTAGCCCCCATATATGCTTAGTCGCTGCTGCAACCTCACCACTTTACCCCTTCCTTTCCCATTAATCTTTGCTAGTCTTGATACCCATGGTAATGGGATTGCTGAGTCCTCGTGGCTCACAGATTACTACAACAACAGTTGCAGGTACAGGTTTTGCGATGATCATGACGCGAGAGTGATGTTTGCTTGTTTGGAGTTCTTCTTCTGCTTCTTCTTTGATCAGGGAATAGGTTCCAGGTCGGCAGCCTGGGCTAGCAGGGTGGATGTCGTTTGTGTTTCTGTTTGTGTTTCATCTGTAGTCGGGTGGTGCTCTGATGTAAGATGATGTTGTATTCGTGTGGCATTGTATGCCTTATCTATGTATCCCTACCTATTATGTAATGTTGATGTAATGATATCCACCTTGCAAAAGCGTTTCAATATGCGGGTCTATCCTTGGTGGGACCTTCGAGTTCCTTCTGGATAGGGTCGCATATTGGGCGTGACACATATATAGGCAAAAGAAGTCGGTCAGGGGAGCCATGAGGGTCCCACGAGGGTGGAGGGTGCGCCCAGGGGGTAGGGCGTGCCTCCCTGCCTCGTGGCCACCTCGAAGCTTCCCTGGCGTCTACTCCAAGTCTCCTGGATTGCTTCCGTTGCAAAAATAACTCTCCCGAAGGTTTCATTCCGTTTGGACTCCGTTTGATATTCCTTTTCTTCGAAACACTGAAATAGGCAAGAAAACAGCAAGTTGGGCTGGGCCTCCGGTTAATAGGTGAGTCCCAAAAATAATATAAAAGTGTATAATAAAGCCCATAAACATCCAAAACAGATAATATAATAGCATGAATACTTCATAAATTATAGATACGTTGGAGACGTATCAGCATCCCCAAGCTTAATTCCTGCTCGTCCTCGAGTAGGTAAATGATAAAAGAAATAATTTATGAAGTGTGAATGCTAGAAGGTGCATAGGTTTGATCAATGATAATTTCAATCACCTTTTCTAGCATCATTATATTTCATAACAGCAGCTCATCTCATAAAACTTCTCACGATCAAGTAACAAGCTATTCACAAGTATGGCAAAGAAATTTCAAATTTTCAGCACAAACATCTAGCCTTTCTTGCAACCATTTAGTTTCTAAATACTTATGCCTCTTGCAAAATCTATCTTCCTATTTGGTGTGTACTTGCAAACTCTATGCACTCCACAAAAATTGACATGCTTATAAGAGACATTTTCATCATGACTAGTGCAATCATCATTAGTACTATGGATATTCAAAGAGTTCATACTAACAACATTGCAATCATGCTCATTGTTCAAAGATTTAGTGCCAAACATTTTATAGACTTCTTCTTCTAGCACTTGAGCACAATTTTCCTTTCCATCATTCTCACGAAAGATATTGGAAAGATGAAGCGTATGAGGCAAACTTAATTCCATTTTTTGTAGTTTTCTTTTATAAACTAAACTAGTTATAAAACATGAAACTAAAAGATTCGATTGCAAGATCTAAAGATATACCTTCAAGCATTCACCTCCCCGGCAACGACGCCAGAAAAAAGCTTGATGTCTACTACACAACCTTCTTCTTGTAGACGTTATTGGGACTCCAAGTGCAGAGGTTTATAGGACAGTAGCAAATTTCCCTCAAGTGGATGACCTAAGGTTTATCAATCCGTGGGAGGCGTAGGATGAAGAAGGTCTCTCACAAACAACCCTGCAACCAAATAACAGAGAGTCTCTTGTGTCCCCAACACACCCAATACAATGGTAAATTGTATAGGTGCACTAGTTCGGCGAAGAGATGGTGATACAAGTGCAATATGGGTGATAGATATAAGTTTTTGTAATCTGAAAATATAAAAACAGCAAGGTAACTAATGATAAAAGTGAGCACAAATGGTATTGCAATGCTAGGAAACAAGGCCTGGGGTTCATACTTTCACTAGTGCAAGTTCTCTCAACAATAATAACATAATTGTATCATATAACTATCCCTCAACATGCAACAAAGAGTCACTCCAAAGTCACTAATAGCGACAAATGAAGAGATTATTGTAGGGTACGAAACCACCTCAAAGTTATCCTTTTTGATCGATCTATTCAAGAGTCCATAGTAAAATAACACGAAGCTATTCTTTCCATTCGATCTATCATTGAGTTCGTAATAGAATAACACCTTAAGACACAAATCAACCAAAACCCTAATGTCACCTAGATACTCCAATGTCACCTCAAGTATCCATGGGTATGATTATACGATATGCATCACACAATCTCAGATTCATCTATTCAACCAACACAAAGAACTTCAAAGAGTGCCTCAAAGTTTCTACCGAAGAGTCAAGACGAAAACGTGTGCCAACCCCTATACAGAAGTTCACAAGGTCACTGAACCCGCAAGTTGATCACCAAAACATACATCAAGTAGATCACATGAATATCCCATTGTCACCACAGATAAGCACATGCAAGACATACATCAAGTGTTCTCAAATCCTTAAAGACTCAATCCAATAAGATAACTTCAAAGGGAAAACTCAATCCATTAAAAGAGATTAGAGGGGGAGAAACATCATAATATCCAACTATAATAGCAAGGCTCGCGATACATCGAGATCGTGCCATATCAAGAACACGAGAGAGAGAGAGGGGGGGAGGGAGGGAGAGATCAAACACATAGCTAGTGGTACATACCCTCAGCCCCGAGGGTGAACTACTCCCTCCTCGTCATGGAGAGCGCCGGAATGATGAAGATGGCCACCGGTGATGGTCCTCCCTCCGACAGGGTGCCGAAATAGGGTCCCGATTGGTTTTTGGTGGCTACAAAGGCTTGCGGCGGCGGAACTCCTGATCTATTGTGCTCCTCGATGTCTTTAGGGTATATGGACATATATAGGTGAAAGAAGTCGATCAGGGGAGCGACGAGGGTCCCACGAGGGTGGGGGCGCGCCCAGGGGGTAGGGCATGCCTCCCGGCCTCGTGGACACCTCGAAGCTCCCCTGACGTCTACTCCAAGTCTCCTGGATTGCTTCCGTTCCAAAAATAACTCTCCCGAAGATTTCATTCTGTTTGGACTCCGTTTGGTATTCCTTTTCTTCGAAAAACTGAAACAGGCAAGAAAACAGCAATTTGTGCTGGGCCTCCGGTTAATAGGTTAGTCCCAAAAATAATATAAAAGTGTATAATAAAGCCCATAAACATCCAAAATAGATAATATAATAGCATGAATACTTCATAAATAATAGATATGTTGGAGACGTATCAATGCCCTATATGTGGGAATACGAGGTCTTACTCTGACTCGAAAACCCTTCACACCCACCTTCTTTATAAGGGTTTCATGCCACACTATAATGTGTGGACCAAGCACGGAGAAAGAGGGGCTATCATGGAAGACAACGCAGAAAAAGAAGATGATGACAACTATGTGCCCCCTGAATACGGTGATGCTACAACGGGGGAAGCTGAAGATGCTACAACGGGGGAAGCTGAAGATCAAGAGGAACCAGACGATGTGCCCGATGATGATCTTCGTCGGGTCATTGTTGATGCAAAGAGACAGTGCAAAAGTGAAAAGGAGAAGCTGAAGTTTGATCGCATGTTAGAGGATCACAAAAAAGGGTTGTACCCCAATTGCGAAAATGGCAACACAAAGCTCGGTACCGTACTGGAATTGCTGCAGTGGAAGGCAGAGAATGGTGTGCCTGACAAAGGATTTGAGAAGCTACTGAAAATATTGAAGAAGAAGCTTCCAAAGGATAACGAATTGCCCGACAGTACGTATGCAACAAAGAAGTTCGTATGACCTCTAGGATTGGAGGTGCATAAGATACATGCATGCCCTAATGACTGCATCCTCTACCCCGGTGCGTACGAGGATTTAAACACATGCTCAGTATGCAGTGCATTGCGGTATAACATCAAATGAGATGACCCTTGTGATGTTGATGGCGAACGCCCCAGGAAGAGGGTTCCTGCCAAGGTGATGTGGTATGCTCCTATAATACCACGGTTGAAACGTCTGTTTAGAAAACAAAGAGCATGCCAAGTTGATGCGATGGCATGGAGAGGACCGTGAGAAAGACGGGAAGTTGAGAGCACCCGCTGACGGGTCACAGTGGAGAAAAATCGAGGTAAAGTACTAGGAGGAGTTTGCAGGTGACGCAAGGAACGTATGGTTTGGTTTAAGCACAGATGGCATTAATCCTTTTCGGGAGCAGAGCAGCAATCACAGCACCTGGCCCGTGACTCTATGTATCTATAACCTTCCTCCATGGTTGTGCATGAAGCGGAAGTTCATTATGATGCCAGTTCTCATCCAAGGCCCTAAGCAACCCAGCAACGACATTGATGTGTACCTAAGGCCATTAGTTGAAGAACTTTTACAACTGTGATTGGAAACGGTGTATGTGTGTGGGATGTGCAAAAACAGGAGGAATTTGACATGCATGCATTGCTATTTGTAACCATCAATGGTTGGCCTGCTCTCAGTAACCTTTCAGGACAGACAAACAAGGGATACCACACATGCACGCACTGTTTAGATGACACCGAAAGTATATACCTGGACAAATGCAGGAAGAATGTGTACCTAGGCATCGTCGATTTCTTCCGACCAACCATCAATGTCGAAAGAAAGGCAAGCATTTCAAAGGCGAGGCAGATCACTGGAAGAAGCCCGCCATGCGTACCAGTGATCACGTACTTGCTATGGTCAATGATTTAAAAGTAATCTTTGTCGGTGTACTAGAATAGGGGTACCCTAGTACCCCGAACTTGTGCACGGGCAGTTGAAGCACCCCGCGGCAAGGCTTGCCGGGCGAACGCCAAGATCCTCCGTGGTTCCCTTGGAGCCATTCAAGAACAAAGTATTTAAGCTCAGGAGACAAGGCCCCGGCAAGAGGAGCTTGCCGGGAAGGCCAATCAAGGCACTCCAAGGAACTTGCCGCGACGCGCCACGCGCTCCGGCAAGGCAACAAGGCCCCGGCAAGAGGAGCTTGCCGGGAAGACCAACCAAGGTACCTCGAGGCCTGGTGAGCGACAAGCTTCCGGACCCGACAAGATAACAGCAGCGGCAAGGCGCTTGCCGCGGCAGGAGGCCACTCTGTGCCCACGCTCCAGCGCATCCACCAATGTGTCGCTCTGGGGGCCTCTCCAGGCGCGCATGGCGGGAGGCTGTGCAGCCAGCGGTGCGCAGTGGCATGCGAAGCTGACAAGATCGCCATCATGGCGAACGGTGGCGCCCCTAACGGTCCTTTTCTGCACTGTTTGGGCGACTCAGACGGGCATTTAATGCCCTTGTCCCCTGCCGTCAGGGTTAGGTAGGGTGCACTGTACAAGTAACTGTACCAACCACCTCACTTTTTACATTTGTACCCTTCTCTGCGTTGCCACCTGTCGGTGACCCCTTTAGCGTATAAAAGGAGGCCCATGCGCAACGTAGAGGGGGTTCGACTGGTTCGGAACCCAGAAAAACACTACGCTCTCTCTCTGGAGTAAGAACACCAGATAATCAAACAAGCAGCAGTAGGAGTGTTATCTCTCCGGAGAGCTCCGAAGCTGGGTAAACTGCTCGTGTGCTTCGCCTCGATCTGCTCTTCGTGTGATCTCCGCCCCCCGCCGAACCGAAAGGGGCTCGGTCCACCGGCCCCATAGATGTTTGTGGATCAGTTTCCCCGACATCTTTGGCGCGCCAGGTAGGGGGCGTCGAGATTGTGTGAACCTGATCCGGCGTTCACACGAGCTAGATCTTCATTCCCTTCATCAACATGCCACCGAAGAAGAAGACTTCGGCGGCAGCCGCTCCGTCCACGTCACTTCCGCCACCGTTGGAGCAAATGGGTGGTGGAATGGACGCCGACGGAAGAATGGACATCGACAAGGAAGCTTATGATGCTGCCAGGTCCAAGGACAAGGTTGCACAAACCTCGGCGACTGTACATGTTTCGCGCCACTCTCAGGAGGCGCAAAACCAACAGCGTCATGGAACTTGCAGTGCCATACGCATGATAGGCCAAGACCAAGCTGGTGGATCTCGGGGCGCTCAAGACCAGCATGCACGCCAGCATGCTGGCACGAGCGGGGCACGGTCGCCTGGACAGGATACTGCTCCTTCTAACATCTTTGGAAGTCCGAGCACGTCCCGCTCCTCGCGTCGTCCGCCACTGCCACCCACCACTCCAGCAGAAGCTTTGGCGCGAGCTCAACTGCTCCTAGATTACCCTCCGACGTCGGACAAGATCGACGAATGGAGGGCCACCATTCAGAGTCTCATCGTCTACGCCAACGGCGACACTCCATGGCGGCTGAGCGCGTCGCCGCCGTGGCAGGGTTGCCGGGCGCGAGCTGGTGGCGACGAAACGGGTGGAGGTGCAACTACCATGCAATCACCACCCCGAAGGCCAAGATCGCCGACTCGCCGGATCCACCTCGACAGCGACTCCACCGCATCGTCGGATCCACGAGCTCGTCGCGATCAGCGCCAAGTTCTTCATGATCGACAACAAGAAGACGCTCGAACTCGCATCGAGCGCCGAAGAGAAGCGCGACGTCAATCTGACAAGCCCGCTGGGCCCTCTGTTGACACGCATGCGCCAGGGGAACCAGGCGATCTGCCGTACGCGGTAGGTTGCCCTGCGTTCACTCGTGAGCTGCGGCAAGTCCAGTGGCCCAGCACGAAGAACTTCAAGCCAGACGTACCGGAGAAGTACGACGGCAAGACGCATCCGTCGGAGTTCCTCAGCATCTACACCATTGCGGTGCGGGCTGCCGGGGGATGGGATGACAAGATCCTTGCCAACTACTTCCCGCTGGTGCTCAAGCCCAACGTCAGATCCTGGCTCATGCACTTGCCGGACAACTCCATATCCTCTTGGGCTGATCTGTGCCATCAATTTGTTGGCGCCTTCACAGGCGGACACAAGCCTCATGGCCAGGAGAGTGATCTTCATCTGCTCGCCCAGAACGAAGGAGAGCCCCTGCGCAAGTACATTCAGAGATTCAGCAATGTGCAGCACAACATCCCAGACGTCCACCCTACCGCGGTGATCAGCGCGTTCCATCAGAACGTGCGAAACCGCAGGATGCGGGAGGAAATGGCGATGTGCAAGATCAGGGACGTCAGTGAGTTATATGCACTGGCCGACAAGTGTGCACGTGCTGAGGAAGGGAGGAGACTCCCCAGAGAGAATGTAGGAGCGGGAGGATCTGACTGTGAAGATGCTGCCCCGGCAAGGAAAAACCGGCGGCGGAACAACAGGAAGAGGAAAGGCAAAGAGGTGCTAGTTGTTGAGCAGTCCGGCAATGGTGGTGGTGCCAAGAAAGCCAAAGCTGGTGACTCCGGCAAGGAGGTTGCCGCGGAGGTGGCGGTCGCCGACAAGCAGGACGGCACCAACAAGCAGTATTGCAAGATCCACCGCACCAAGGGCCATGATCTCCAGAGCCGCAAGAAAGTCGAGCAGCTTGTTGAGCAACAGAAAGCTTAATACGAGCGGTGCGACAAGGAGAAGGCCCAGGAAGGTGCTGGGGGATCCGGCAAGAAACGTCCCGGCCGAGGAGGACGCCGCGGCAAGGCCAAGCAGCGGCAAGGAGACAGACCTCCTCGCGGCCGCGACAAGGATGAAGATGACGACGATGATGAAGACATGGATGATGAGGAGACTGATGAGCAGGAGTTCCAGAAAACCACAGAGGTCCTGTGCGTTGACGGTGGTGCTTCTCTGCATACCTCGCACCGTCAGCTCAAGCAGTGGGTGCGGGAAGTTAATGCAGCAGAACCACCCGTCGAGTCACGCAAGCCTCTAAAATGGTCCAGCACGCCTATCATCTTTGATATTGAGGACCACCCTGATCGCATAACTGCGATCGGGTGCTTGCCGATGTTGGTTTCACCAACAATCCGCAACCTCAAGGTCACTAAGATGCTAGTTGACGGCGGGGCCGGCTTGAACCTGATCTCCTCCGCGGTGCTCCAGAAACTCCAGATCCCTGACAGCGAGCTCGAAGAGACCGGTACATTTCAAGGAATCAACCCGGGAAGGAGCAAGCCGAAGGGAAAGATCACGTTGCTGGTAACATTGGGCAGCGAGCTGAACTTCAGGACTGAGAGGGTCACGTTTGATGTTGCTGACTTTCCATTACCTTACAATGGAATCCTTGGCCGTCCGGCACTCGCCAAGTTCATGGCAGCCTCTCACTATGCGTACAACGTACTAAAAATGCCAGGCCCGATAAGTGTCATCTCTGTCCCTGGCGACAAGAAGGATGCTCTTATCTGTGCCGACAAGATCTACCGGGAAGCAGCAGCCGCAGCAGAACACAAGACACTTGCTGCTAAAGCTCCCGGGGGGAAGAAGAAGACCAAGTCTGGCAAGAGCTCTGATGCCCACTCCGGCAAGCGCACCTCTTCGGAGTGTTGCGCTACCGTCGAGGACGCACCATCGAGCTCCACCGGCAAGTGTAAGAAGGCAATGGCAGCTCCACCTGAGACCAAGAAGGTGTCCGCCAAGGAGGACGGCACTAGTGGTACCTTCACCATTAGCGCCACTCTTGACCCCAAATAGGAAAGCGCGCTCGTTGCTTTCCTACGGGCGAATGTCGACGTGTTTGCGTGGCAACCGTCTGATATCCCTGGTGTTCCCAGGAAAGTAATTGAGCACCACCTTGCCGTCTGTCCTCATGCGCGGCCCGTCAAGCAGAAAGTCAGGAAACAAGCAGTGGAGCGCCAAGAATTCATCGCAGAAGAAATCAAGAAGTTGGAAGCAGCAGGCCTTGTCAGAGGAGTGCTGCATCCCACGTGGTTGGCCAATCCTGTTGTCGTGTGCAAGGCTAACGGGAAATGGAGGCTTTGTATTGACTTCACTGATGTTAATAAAGCTTGTCCCAAAAGACCCATTTCCCTTGCCGCGCATTGACCAGATTGTTGACTCCACAGCCGGATGTGATTTGCTTTCATTTCTTGATGCATACTCAGGATACCATCAGATCTTCATGGCAGAAGAGGATGAAGAGAAAACCGCATTTATCACCCCGTGTGGCACGTACTGCTTCGTACGGATGCCTTTCGGTTTGAAGAATGCTGGTTCAACATTCGCAAGGGTAGTCCACCACGCTTTTGAGCCGCAGATGCACAGAAATGTGGAAGCCTACATGGATGACATAGTGGTCAAAAGCAAGAACAGGGCGACCCTGATTCAAGATTTAGACGAGACATTTGCAAATCTGCGCAAGATCAACCTCAAGCTTAACCCCGAGAAGTGCGTGTTTGGAGTCCCTTCCGGCAAGCTTCTCGGGTTCTTCGTGTCTCAGCGGGGAATTGAAGCCAATCCCGACAAGATCAAGGCCATTGAGCAGATCGAAGCACCAAAGCGCGTCAAGGATGTACGAAGGCTTGCCGGTTGCGTGGCTGCTCTCAGCAGGTTTATCTCTAGATCTGCTGAGCGCGCCCTACCATTTTTCAAAATTTTGAAAAAGGCAGGTCCAATAAAATGGACTCCGGAGGCGGAGGCTGCGCTGCAGGACTTGAAGAGATACCTGTCCTCCACTCCAACACTTGTCGCACCTAAGCCGCAAGAGAAGTTGCTGCTGTATATAGCAGGAACCAATCAAGTGGTTAGTGTTGCGTTAGTGGCGGAGAGGGAGGCAGATGATGAGCCACCAACCACGGCAGATGCATCTAGCGACAAGCAGGGGGCTTCGCCGACAAGCTCTGGTCCCGACAGAGATGGATCTGCGCAGGAGCATGATAAGATGCAGAAGAGAATGGTGCAGCGTCCAGTTTACTTTGTCAGTTCCCTTCTACAGGGGGCTAGATCAAGGTACTCTGGTGTGCAGAAGTTGCTTTTCGGCCTCCTCATGGCCTCGAGAAAGCTGCGCCATTACTTCCAAGCACATGAGATCACAGTCGTCACTCGCTTTCCGCTGAAGAGGATACTGCAAAATCCAGAAGCGACAGGCAGGATTGTTGAGTGGGCGCTGGAACTGTCAAGCTTTGGCCTCAAGTTTGAGAGCACTTCAACTATCCAAAGCAGAGCATTGGCAGAGTTCATAGCAGAATGGACGCCAACACCAGATGAAGAAATTCCAGAGACGAGCATCCCCGTCAAAGAGGCAAGCAAAGAGTGGCTGATGTACTTTGATGGTGCCTTCTTGCTGCAAGGCGCCGGTGCGGGCGTGCTGCTTGTCGCGCCCACCGAAGAGCACCTCAAGTACGTAGTCCAGATGCACTTTCCCAAGGAGCAAGCAACCAACAATACTGCAGAGTATGAAGGATTGCTTGCCGGTCTCAGAATCGCAGCAGACCTTGGGATCAAGAAGCTCATTGTCAGGAGTGACTCACAGCTTGTCGTCCGCCAAGTGAACAAGAACTACCAGAGTCCATTGATGGAAGCATATGTTGATGAAGTGAGGAAGCTAGAAGAGCACTTTGACGGCCTACAGATGGAGCATATCCCAAGAGCTCAGAATGACATTGCTGATGGCCTGTCAAAGTGTGTCACACTAAAGTTACCTGTGGAACCAGGGATCTTTGTGCTCAAGTTGACTCAACCATCCGTAACACCATCAACTGGACAAAGCAAGAAGAGGAAGTTGGTTTCTGGTGACTACTTTCCGGCAGAGCTCCCCGAAGCCGCCGCCAAGAAAGTCCCCAAGATCAACACCAAGGATGCTGAGGGGCAGTCTGCTCTGGCAAGCCTTATGGTTTGTTCCGTTGAAGCAGACGCTCCTGACAAGTTTTGCTCCGGCAAGCTTGCCGGGGAACATCAAGCTCCGGCAGGGCCGCAAGTCCTTGCCGTAGAAGCGGATGTTCCCGCAGCAGTAGATGTGCCTTTAGTCCTTGTTGTCGAGCCACAAGCTCTAGCATGGGCATAGCAGATTGTCCATTTCCTTCAGACAGAAGAACTTCCCGAAGAGCAAGAAGAAGCGGAAAAAGTAGCCCGGCAGTCAAGTATATACCAGTTTGTCGATAGCATACTGTACAGAAGAAGACTCAACGGTGTGAAATTGAAGTGTATTTGCCGGGAAGATGGACAAAAGCTGTTGGCAGAGATACATGGAGGCATATGTGGCCACCACATTGGTGCAAGAGCACTTGCCGGCAAAGCTTTCCGGCAAGGTTTCTTTTGGCCGACAGCCCTCCAGGATGCAACTACACAAGTAACCAAGTGTGAAGCGTGCCAGTTCCACTCCAAACAGATACACCAGCCAGCTCAAGCTCTCCAGACGATCCCTTTATCCTGGCCATTTTCGGTCTGGGGGCTCGATATCCTTGGCCCTTTCCCCCGAGCTGTCGGGGGCTTTGAGTACTTGTACGTCGCAATCGACAAGTTCACAAAGTGGCCAGAAGTGCAGCCAGTGAGGAAGGTGACAGCACAGTCAGCAGTAAAGTTCTTCAGGTCAATTGTTTGCCGTTTCGGGATCCCTAACAGGATCATCACCGACAACGGCACGCAATTCACGAGCCGCACCTTCATGCAGTACGTCCAAGACCTTGGCGCCAAGGTCTGCTTCGCTTCTGTTGCTCATCTGAGAAGCAACGGTCAAGCAGAGAGGGCAAATGCTGAAGTGCTGCGTGGGCTCAAGACCAGAACTTTCGACAGGCTGCGCAAGTGCGAAAGAAACTGGACCGAGGAGCTGCCGGTGGTTCTTTGGTCAGTCAGAACGACGCCAAATCGAGCCACTGGCCAGACGCCTTTCGCTCTAGTCTATGGAGCAGAGGCAGTTCTCCCCATGGAACTCGTATACGGATCGCCTTGAGTGCTTGCTTATGATGAGCTTGAGCAAGAACAGCTGCGACAAGACGACGCGCTGCTCCTTGAGGAAGATCATCTTCAGGCCGCTGTACGAGCTGCTCGATACCAGCAAGCTTTGCGCCGCTACCATAGCCGCAAAGTTAAGGCCAGAAGCTTCGAGGAAGGCGACCTTGTTCTTCGGCGCGTTCAGTCCACCAAGAATTCCAACAAGTTGATGCCGAAGTGGGAAGGCCCTTATCGGGTGAAACGAGTCACTAGGCCCGGCGCTGTCCGCCTTGAGACCGAAGATGGCATTCCGGTGAGCAACTCCTGGAACATAGAACATCTTCGTAAGTTTTTCTCGTAGGGCGCGGTTGCCGGAACCCGTTCCGGCAACCACCTTTTGTACAAGTCTTGCCGCTGTTGCATGTAATCCTTTGTACAAAGCTGGGCGCAGATCCCGTGCATAAATAAAACCCCATGTGCTCCGCACAACTTGTCCATTTTATGCATTAGTTTCTTTCTTGCATGCGTTATCTAACACTTTGTGCAACACCTACATCCGGTAAGCAATAACGAGCCGAAGGGCTCCATATCATTATTCTCTCTTCTTTCTTTTCTTTTCAACAAAGGAAAAGAAGGTTCCCTCGCACACAAGTTTGCCGAGGGGGAAGGAGAAGATTGTGGTATGGACCAGGCGTCGTTCAAGCAAAGTTTTGCCTTGTCGGGAAGCAAACGACAGAAAAGCTAAGTTGCCAAAGTTTGAGCAATCAGTTTTTAAATTTTTGAGTTATCTTCCTCGAACGACCCTGCTTTGTATGGAAAACCTGTGCGCGGAGGAACCAACTCGTGGCTAGTTGCGCCCTTACTTTGTTTCGAGTTCGCTCAACAACTTAAGTGTGTTGCATCTAGTCGCGACAAGGTTTCTTGTCGGAAGCAGCGCCACCAGCAGGCTGCTGACGTTCCGCACTCAGCGCTCGCGGCTCGGGTGCCTGCGCCGACAAGTTCCCTAGAAGCGTAGGGTAAAAACATACAAAGGAAGGAATCTAGTAGAGGAAATAACATAGCAATTGATAACAGAAATAAAGTTATATTACAAGATAACTTGTCGCAGCTCTAACAGACTGTTTTCATAACATGATTAGCAGCGACAAGGGAAAAAAAGGAATGGGCGGCCTAGTCTACGTGATCGCCCTCAACCCTCTTGATCTCGCTCACCTTGTCCACAATGGGTGCGACAAGGGCCTTGAGTGCGTCCCGATCGGCGTCTGGCGGCAAGGACTTGAGGACGTTGGTGAAGCTGAGGCCTGGATTGCGGAAGGCCACCTTCATCAGCACCTTCTGGAGAACCCCGGCGCAGATTCTGCGCGACTCGTCGGCCAGCTGCTTTGGGGTCCTCTCTCGGAGCCGCTGGAGTGCCGTCGCCACGCCCTTGAAGAACAGTCTGAGCTTGGCGCTGGGTTGGAGATTCTCGTCGGAGGGATACCCAAAGTCCTCCATCCCCAGTTGTGCCAGCTCCTCGTCGATGACTGCGGCAATATTCACCAGACCCTCGGTCCAGTGCTCCACCGTATCTCTGAATGAGTTCTAGGTAACTGCGATGCTCTCCAGCAGCGCCTTGTCAGCCTTGACCTTCTCCGACAAGGTCTTCTCCCGCTCCTTGGCGTCGTCCAGCGTCTGCGTCAGCGTGGCCAGCTTCAACTCCAGGTCTGCATTGGAATCCTTGGCGGCGCTGAGCTCCTTGCCCCTCTCAGCGAGAAGACCTTGCAGCTCACCGTGGGCGGCAGCATCCTTCTCACGCTCACGCTTGAGCGCGGCAAGCTCCTCGCCGCTCTTCCCGATGTTGGCCTCCAGCTGCGCCACCTTCTCCTCCAGCTCTTTCTTGGCGGCCTCTGCGATTGCGGCAGCATCCTTTGCTTCCTTGAGCGCCCCGCCAAGTGCTTGCTCGCGCTCGGCGAGCTCCTCCTTGTAGCTGTCGAGGTTGGCCTTCCGCTGCACCAATTCTCCTTCTCGCGCGGATTGCTTCTCGGCGGCCAGCCTTTGTTCCTCCTCAGCTTCGGCCTTCTCGAGAAGGAAGGTCGTGCGCTCCTCGGCGAGTCGCTCCCGCTCCTGTGCCAGGGACCGGAGAGCTTCTTGATTGTGGCCCTGGAGCTCCTCCGCGCGCTTCTCCATATCAACTCCCGCCTTCGTGACAAGCACTTCCCAGGAAGCCAGCTTGGCTTGCCGTGCGCGGTAGAGTGACAGCAGCTTCCGCAGCAGCTGCTCCTCCTCAGGCTCGCCACTGCTGCTGCTGGGCGCGTCGACCAACGACAGTCCAGCGGAGGCGAGCACCTCCTCATCGAAAGTTTCCCCCTCGACCGGCGCCCTGGAGCTCGACGCCCAGGGTAGCTTGATGAAGATATCGTCACCGGCCTTCAAGTAGGCGCCGGGCTGGGGCTCCTCGGAGCCCGGCTCCGCAGCAGCGGCAGAGGGATCAGCGGTCGGCGCAGCGTCTGGCGCTCCTGCGGCCTCAGGGTCGTCAGTGCAATCGCCCGACCCCTCGCCGGCTTCTGCGGCGGCAGCCTTGGCGGCCTCCTCGCCGGCGGTCTCATCAGCACCGGCCCCTTCTTCGTTGGCGGCGGCGTCGTCAGTGCTGCCATGCGCGCCTTCCTCGCCGGCGCCCTCTATCTCCATTGGCTCAGCAGCAGATGGGTCTGAAGAACGAAGAAGGGAGAAAAATCAATCAAAATCCAAGAGAAGAAAATCAGAAGAAGAAGAACCCAAGGGAAAGTTTTTGGACAAGTGAATTACCTGTGCCAAGATCTGCAGTTGCGGTCTCGGCCGCCGCAGGATCGACGGTGTTGTCCCTTGCCGGAGAGTTCTCCCTTGCCGGAGAGCGCTCCCTTGCCGGGGACTCCTCCCTTGGTGGCGCAGTCAAAGCAGATGGCACTTCGGGACCAGCTTCCGGGCGCCCCTGATATGGCTGCTCTGCTCCTACACAAATCAACAAGCAAGATATCAACAAAGTAAAAAGCACTCATGCGCGCCTGACAGCAGAAAGCTAACTATGAACTTACGCTGGGGGCTGCTTTGAGGAGTGGTTGCCGGGTCCGTCAAGGTGGCCTCGGACCCACCCCCTGCTGACATGGTGGGGTCATCTTCGATGACAATCACCGCGGCCTTGGACCTCTTCGCCGCTCTCTGGGCCAGCGTCCTGAAAAGAAAGGAGTTCAGATTGAAGCAAGTCAGATACAAGATAAAAACAGCAAGATTGAAGAACTACAAGAGCACCAAAGAAACTTACTCTTCTTCCTCCTCGTCGGAGCTGAGCGCGGAAAGATTGAAGTCCGGCTCCCCTCCAGTGCGGCGAGGCGGAGGAGTAGGATCCCTTGCCCGCTTGGCGGGGGCGGTGGCGGTGGCCCGGGAAGATCTCGCTCCAGTTGCCGCTGCTGCGTGAGGCGCTCCCGCGGCAACATTGCTTGCCGCGGTAGAGCGTGTCGCACGGCTCGGTGGCTGTTTACCCGGCTGCCGCCCCGCTACGTCTGCGGCCCTACGAAGACGCCTTCTTGGCGGGGCCGGGGGCTCCGTCTACGGCAAGCTTTCTGAAGGCTCGGGCTCTTCCTCGCCGGCCTCGCTCGGCTCAGCTTCAGAGCCGGCAGGCTCTTCCTCGCCAATGAACTCCGCGCGCTCGGCGAGGTTTGCCGCCTCTGCCGCCTCCGCCTCCTCCACAGTGAACCCGAACGCGCCCGCGGCAGCTGCAGCCGCAACCTCTTCCTCCCTAGTGGCGATGCGCTGCAGCTCCTTGTCGGTGGTGTCACGGGTGAGGCTCTTCTGCTCGTCAGCGCGGACCGGCACTTCTTCCAAGTTGTCGAAGAACGCTTGCACGACGTCATCCGCAGGCTCTTGCCAAGTTGGAACGATTCCTTGTGAATCGCACAACGGCATCATGGCGCAGATCCGGTCAAGCGAAGAATTATTGCACAATGGAATGACGCCCCTCGCCAGCGTGAATGGGTGCTGGGGATCGGGTTTGAACAACTCCAGGAGCATTGCATCCAGCTCCAAGATGGTGAAGTTGTAGTTGAGGCCCGGTCGTAGCCTCATGATGTCCGCCGAGTTCTTGAATTCCCAGGCGGGCCTCCCCCTCTCCTGCAGGGGGGCGATGCGGCGGCGGAGGAAATCTGTGCCTACAGCGCCTACAGTGAGCCCGGCAAGCCTGAGGCGAAGGATCCTAGTAATGGCGATCTTCAGCCTCTCGTCTTCCGGGGCCACGTTGCTCCAGTCATTGCCGCGCACTATTGTATATTCCAATGATGGGCTTCCTCAAATTTCCCTAGGTCTTCGTGAGCAAGCAAGTTGGATGCACACCCACTTAGTTTCTTTTGATGAGCTTTCATACACTTATAGCTCTAGTGCATCCGTTGCATGGCAATCCCTACTCACTCACATTGATATCTATTAATGGGCATCTCCATAGCCCGTTGATACGCCTAGTTGATGTGAGACTATCTTCTCCTTTTTTGTCTTCTCCACAACCACCATCCTATTCCACCTATAGTGCTATGTCCATGGCTCACGCTCATGTATTGTGTGAAAGTTGAAAAAGTATGAAAATTCTAAAGTATGAAACAATTGCTTGGCTAAAACCGGGGTTGTTCATGATTTAAATATTTTGTGTGATGAAGATAGAGCATAGCCAGACTATATGATTTTGTAGGGATAACTTTCTTTGGCCATGTTATTTTGAGAAGACATGATTACTTTGTTAGTATGCTTGAAGTATCATTACTCTTATGTCAATATTAAACTTTTGTTTTGAATCTTTTGGATCTGAACATTCATGCCACAATAAAGAAGATTATATTGATAAATATGTTAGGTAGCATTCCAGATCAAAAATTTTGTTTTTATCATTTACCTACTCGAGGAAGAGCAGGAATTAAGCTTTGGGATGCTTGATACGTCTCCAACGTATCTATAATTTTTTATTGTTCCATGCTATTATATTATCTGTTTTGGATGTTTAATGGGCTTTACTATGCACTTTTATATTATTTTTGGGACTAACCTATTAACCGGAGGCCCAATGCAAATTGCTATTTTTTTTGCCCGTTTCAGTATTTCACAGGAAAGGAATATCAAACAGAATCCAAAAGGAATGAAACCTTCGGGAGAGTGATTTTTGGAACAAACGTGATCCACCGTACTTGGAGTGGACGTCAAGAAATAAGCGAGGAGGCCACGAGGCAGGGAGGCGCGCCTACCCCCCTGGGTGCACCCCCACCCTCGTGGGCCCCTCGCAGCTCCACCGACCTACTTCTTCCTCTATATATACCCATATACCCCAAAAACATCCAGCAGCACCATAGATCGGGAGTTCCGCCGCCGCAAGCCTCTGTAGCCACCAAAAACCAATCGACACCTTGTTCCGGCACCCTGCCGGAGGGGGGATCCCTCACCGGTGGACATCTTCATCATCCCGGCGCTCTCCATGACAAGGAGGGAGTTGTTCACCCTCGGGGCTGAGGGTATGTACCAGTAGCTATGTGTTTGATCTCTCTCTCTCTCTCTCTCTCTCTCTCTCTCTCTCTCTCTCTCTCTTGTGTTCTTGATTTGGCACGATCTTGATGTATCGCGATCTTTGCTATTATAATTGTATCTTATGATGTTTCTCCCCCTCTACTCTCTTGTAATGGATTGAGTTTCCCCTTTGAAGTTATCTTATCGGATTAAGTCTTTAAGGATTTGAGAACACTTGATGTATGTATTGCATGTGCTTATTTGTGGTGACAATGGGATATTCACGTGATCTACTCGATGTACGTTTTAGTGATCAACTTGCGAGTTCAGTGACCTTGTGAACTTATGCATAGGGGTTGGCACACGTTTTCGTCTTGACTCTTCGGTAGAAACTTTGGGGTACTCTTTGAAGTACTTTGTGTTTGTTGAATAGATGAATCTGAGATTCTATGATGCATATCGTATAATCTTGCCCACGGATACTTGAGGTGACATTAGAGTATCTAGGTGACATTAGGGTTTTTGTTGATTTGTGTCTTAAGGTGTTATTCTAGTACGAACCCTATGATAGATCGAATGGAAAGAATAGCTTCGTGTTATTTTACTACGGACTCTTGAATAGATCAATCAGAAAGGATAACTTTGAGGTGGTTTCGTACCCTACAATAATCTCTTCGTTTGTTCTCCACTATTAGTGACTTTGGAGTGACTCTTTGTTGCATGTTGTGGGATAATTATATGATCCAGTTATGTTATTATTGTTGAGAGAACTTGCACTAGTGAAAGTATGAACCTTATGCCTTGTTTCCTAGCATTGCAATACTGTTTGTGCTCCCTTTTATCATTAGTTACCTCGCTGTTTTTATATTTTCAGATTACAAAAACCTATATCTACCATCCATATTGCACTTGTATCACCATCTCTTTGCCGAACTAGTGCACCTATACAATTTACCATTGAATTTGGTGTGTTGGGGACACAAGAGACTCTTTGTTATTTGGTTGCAGGGTTGCTTGAGAGAGACCATTTTCATCCTACGCCTCCCACGGATTGATAAACCTTAGGTCATCCACTTGAGGGAAATTTGCTACTGTCCTACAAACCTCTACACTTGGAGGCCCAACAATGTCTACAAGAAGAAGGTTGCGTAGTAGACATCAGAGAAGCAGCGTGGCTTCCGCCGAGCTCATTCAGCAGCCTGAGTTCATGGCTCCTAGCTACCCCGTGGATGCTATCACGGAGTCACACCAGTGCCAGCTTAAGACGCAATGGCAGAACCTCAAAGTCAAGGCGGCTGTCGGCACTGTGTTCCCTCCTAAACCCGATGCAACTTTTCACTGCCTTCCAATTCCACAAGGTTGTGATGTTGTGATGGTGGATGAAATAACGGAGGGATTTGAGGAGCTCCAGCTTGACCACCCTACTGGTGAAGGGGAGACTCAGCTGGGTCTTGCTCTGAAGACTCCATGTCTATGGCGGAAGGAGCACATCAAGCTTCTGAACTTCACGCCACCGCCTCCTCCTCCTCCGGCGAGTCAGCTAGGCACTCCGCCTCCTCCTCCGACGACGACGACGAGTAATCAAGGCACTCCTCCTCCTACTCCGACGCGTGAGGGCGGCACTCCGCCTCCTTCTCCACCTGCTTCGGCACGTCCGAGCAGCCTGCCTCCTCCTTCGCCTCGTCGGCAACGGCGGAACACAGACGCTGCCGCTCCAGCTGCTCCGGTGCGTCGGACCACTCCGCCTCCTTCTACATCTCATCAGCAGCAACGAAAGAGAGCCGCCACCACTCCGGAGTCTAGTAGTACAGCCAGAGGCAGGAGGCAATACAGAGTCGGTCCATCTCTCAAGCATGTAGAGAAGTTACCATACGAGATGACCGTGGAGGAAAACGAGCAGATCGTTCAAGCCCAAGTGAAGGACTTCTTTGAAACGAAAAGATCTATGAAGCATCCACCTCCAGAGGAGAAAATAGACCCGATGAAAGCGAAGCGCACTCTCAATGCCCTGAAGCGACCACCACCATGTTTGCCAGATAACAACCATCTCCGCTGTCTTAAAAAGACAGTGCAAGAAGCGTGCCAGTCGGGAAGTACTTCAACTAACAAAAGGTTAAAATAACAAAGAAGTGGGAATAAAATTCCCCAGCTCGGAGAACAGGAGAACCAATCATTCCCCCTGCTCAAGGTGTCTAGCGATATCGTCGCAAATCAGTCACTGCTACCCGGTTTCAGTATTGGTCATTACCTGCCCAACGATGTAGAATTTGAAACAATGGAGGTGGACGAATTCAAATACCATTACGGGAAGCCTCTCATCAAATATACTCTTGCTCTAACAACGATGATGCGAAGATTCCATGACTGGTACATGAAATCCTGCAGCAAGTCTAGGAAGGATGCTCTGCCGATGCCGATTAAAGAGGACCACGACTTCATTGGCCAAGAACTGTTAAGTGTTGATTTTGATGAGTTTTTCCAGTTCTACAATCAACAGGCCCTCGACAAATCACTTGTGGCTTGCTACTGTGTGTAAGTACTACTTTCTGTAGTTAAGTCTCTATATATATAGCTCAACTCTTTCATTGCATGTATATATAATTATCCTCACTAAGATCGTCGAATGCAGAAAAGCACAAATCTATGACATTGGGTTCATTAACCCAAATGTCATACATGAATACACGGTCAAAAAAGCCGAAGAGATCGAGGACAACTTGCTCAAATCGTTGCTCAAAAATCAAACCAAAGATAAAATACTCTTTCCTTACAACTTCAAGTGAGTGTTACACTATCTTGTGCATATTCGGTTTCCCTTATTACTCGAGGTTATAGTCATGTAACTGATGAATTGTGCATGCGTGCGCAGCTTCCACTTTATTCTCCTAGTGATTAAGCTTGAGAAGGGAGAAGTAACCATCTTAGACTCGAGATGAAAAGATCACGAGGACTATGCGGACATGACTGGAATGCTCCAGAAGTAAGTTCAATCGATCATTATCGCACCATATCGGCAACTTTGTTCATTTCCTTATATCAAGTAATTATTTTCTTTGTCTGGCAGAGTTTGGAAAAAGTTCACTCCAATTTTTCTGGGCCTGCCGACCGAGCTGACATTTAAACAACCGAAAGTAAGTACTATACCTAGTTCCGCGCATATCCCATTGATTGTAGCTAGTTTCATCAATACCATTTAGCATGCTTGCTTATCAGTTTGATTGACCTATATTTCTCGTAAAGTGCTTGTGGCAGGAACAAGGAAATCATTTCTGTGGATACTACGTTTGCAAGTTCATCTACAACGAGACGGCCAAGAATAAGCGGGGCTACACTAAAAAACAATATCAAGTGCGTAAGCAAAAATATTCACAATTGTATTTTATTACCATCATTTGTGTCGAGTTTCATTCATACACATGTATTGACCCTCTTCTTCGATTTAGATCTCGCAGCCGCGGGATGAGCTCCTACCACATGATCGCATAAAAGCAATTCAAGAGGAATTGGCTAGATTCTTTCATGACCACGTCATCAAGAAATCCGGAGAATACCATGTGGCACTTGACTTCAGACTTTAAGGATTGTAATAGATCTTATATTGTATATATGTAGCTAGTAGCGTCGGATAGATATATGAAAACTGGTTGTTCGACCAATCTCTCGGAGAAGGAGAGGTCGATCACTTCTCTCTATATATGTTCATAATGATCTTCTGTACTTAATGGTTTTCTTCATTTTCTTACTAGCTAGTGTGTCGAGTCCTCTATACGTATAGTACGTAGCGTAGACCAAGCACGGAGATAAGAGAGGTCTCTTCTCTCTATTAGCTAGATAACACAATATATGAAACCCCTAATTAAATTAACCCTCCAACCCCCCCCCCCTTCAAAAAAACAAAAACCCCAACCTCTGAACTGCTGACGCGTGGATGCTTTTTGGTCCCGGTTGGTGTTACCAACCAGGACTAAAGGCCCTCCTTCCTGGGCGAGCCGAACCGGAACTAAAGGTCATGGGCTTTAGTACCGAACCTTTAGTCTCGGTTCCAGAACCGGGACAAATGGGCATCTGGAACCGGGACAGATGGGCCTTTTTCTACTAGTGTTCATATGCGTGGAAGAAACCGGTCCTCCATAAGTAAGTGGAGGTTCAACATGGGCAAAGATGCCACTCCCACTCGTACCTCTAGGCAAAGGAACTTTCTCACTACTAGCTTCCCCCTTTTCGGAGTTAGCATCCGCCACCTTATTAGTGGGATCAACCACTTCCAACGGTCGATGGATAATTTAAGCCCATCAAGAAACTCCTTAAACATGCCTTTAACCTCAGTCGTCATGGAGGTTTTCAATGTGTCTAAAACCAAATTGAACTCCTCACGAGAGACCGAGGATCCCCCATCGGCCGCAGACAAAGTGGGATTCACACTGGGGTGCCCCTCCACCTCGTCAGTGGTGTCAACCATACTCTTCGGATGGCAAAGTCCTTAATAAATAGACGAGGCTCTGATACCAATTGAAAGGATCGATATGGTTGACTAGAGGGGGGTGAATAGGCAACTAACAATTTTTAGCTTTTCTTGACCAAATTAAACTTAGCCTTAAAGTAGGTTGGCTAGATGTGCAACTAGGTGAACAACCTATATGATGCAACAACAACAAGCACACAAGCAAGCAAGGGATACAACACAATATAAGCTTGCAGAAGTAAAGGTGAGATATAACCAAGAGTGGAGTCGGTGGAGATGAGGGTGTGTTACCAAAGTTCCTTCCCTTTGAGAGGAAGTACGTCTCTGTTGGAGTGGTGTGGAGGCACAATGCTCCCCAAGAAGCCACTAAGGGCCACCGTATTCTCTTCACGCCCTCACACAATGCGAGATGTCGTGATTCCACTATTGGTGCCCTTGAAGGCAGCGACCGAACCTTCACAAACAAGGTTGGGGCTATCTCGACAACTTAATTGGAGGCTCCCAACGACACAACGAAGCTTCACCACAATGGAATATGGCTCCGCGGTGACCTCAACCATCTAGGGTGCTCAAACACCCAAGAGTAACAAGATCTGCAAGGGGTTAGTGGGGATAATCAAATTTCTCTTGGTGGAAGTGTAGATCGGGGTCTTCTCAACCAATCCCTAAAAAATCAACAAGTTTGATTGGCTAGGGAGAGAGATCGGGTGAAAATGGAGCTTTGGGCAACAATGAAGCTTGGCGAGGGAAGAGGTGGTCTTCTCGGGGAAGAAGACCCCCTTTATATAGTGGGGGAAAAGATCCAACTGTTAACCACTTACTCAGCCCGCGGAACGCGGTACTACCGCAAGGCGCTACGGTACTACCGCATTACGTTGCGGTACTACCGCTCGTGCGGTAGAAGCCAAGTGAGGTCCTGTTGCACTAGGCAACGAGCGGTAGAACCGTCGGAGCGGCACTACCGCGCGCCCCTGCAGTACTACCGCAAGGTAGGGACTCACCAAGCACGTACTAAATAAATTACGTCCGTGACTATTTCGCTGAGATTGGGACGTGCGAAAATCCGGCACGGTACTACCGCTCGCAGGGAGCGGTACTACCGCGTAGGGGCGGAAGTAAAAAAATACTTCCGCGCCTACTTTCGTGCGCGACAGCGTTCTCGGCTAGAGGCGGCAGTAGTACCGCTCGCGAGGAGTGGTACTACTGCACGGCGCGGTGCTACCGCTTCCCTGAGCGGTACTACCGCGGCCCCTGCGGTACTACTGCTCACTTGAGCAGTACTACCGCACGTCACAGAAACTATAGCACTTGAAAGCCTTCCTCTCGCAGCGACAAGGATAAACGGACGGAGCTCCAAAGAAGCGAAGGAAAGGTGGTGCAAAGAAACAGATGTGTACGTGTTGATTTCACCCTAACCTTTCCGAAGCGGACCCCCTCTTAATAGTACGACTTTCCTACGACTCAAACCCACTGGAAAAAAAACATAGAGAATCGCCGTCTTCGATAGGCTCCGAGGGGCAACGAATTGTCTTATGCCTAGACATAAGATATCTGAAATGCTCAATACACACGATTAGTCCGCAAATGCATTGTCATCAATCACCAAAATCACATAGGGAGAAATATGCCCTTACACTAGAGAAAAAGGAAAAAGTGCTTGATTAGCAGGAGCCCATCGTTTGTCTCCTGGTTGATGCATGTGTGAACGAGGAAGAACGAGATAGGTGAAGTAAGAGAAAGGGAGCAACATGGGACCCACAGGCGAGGCTACTGCTGCTTGTGTTGGGTAATAATTATACAAAGCGATGGCTTCATACATACGAGCCTACATGAAGGGCATGAGACCACCGTCTAGTAATGCTTCCATTCCCTGAGACTACCCATAGTGGGAATAACATAAATGATAACATCACACATCTTTAGGCAAAACAGATGATGAGGCAAGTAATTAATAAGAAAAAAGAGGCATATGGTAACATAGCTAGTTACTATAATATCACACATACCAAGATAAGATGAGTTTACAACCTAATAAATAAAATGTTGCATGACACCACACATATGTTACACTCCACTATAGAGGTAGTAATATAGACTAGTAGCATATGCATTTTACTAGTCTATAAGTTACTACTTCTAGCACAAAGAGAACTTGGGTTGGTGAGCGCACTCCGCGTCATATCGAGAACACAATACAACATGTGCTCTGCAGTTGTACACGAAATGTGTATGAGCAGCAGGAGCAACAATCCGAAGTTGTAAACTATACAGCCGGATGCAAAATAATCCGGGGGGCATTACAACATAACTGACAAGTTTAGTTACCTACAGAGCAACAACAGCCAGCAAGCAGGTGGATGCATGGGCAGATTTGTGAGATGATAAACACATGCCAAAACGAAGAGGTTTCATAGAACATAGACCATGCCGACCTCCAGGAGCGACGCCGGCGGCACCCGCAGCACCACGTCCGGTCCACGGCAGTTGCGCCGCAGGAAGTTGTACCCGACCACCGTCAGCTTCTTCACCACCGACGAGCCAGGCTTGCACTGCACGTGCGAGTGCCCCAAGATGAAGGCAGTGCCGGCCTCCCTCGCCGCCGCCAGCGCCTCCAGCTCCTCCGCCACCTGCTTGTCCGCCTCGGGGCTCACCACCAGGCTATCTATGAAGAACCTCACCTGCTTGGACGAGTTGGACTCCAAACCCGTGCGGCCGGGGCTGTCGGCGGCAGGGACGGACGCGGCCGAGTGCTGGACACTGTCCTGCAAGTCGTAGCTCGCGTGATCCCGGAGCGTGTTGCTTCCGATGACGGTCAGCCCCGGCTCCCACTCCTCCAGCTGCTCGCTCTGGCTCACCTCGCTGCAGCGGTAGGAGGCGTTGAGCTTGATGAACATGGCCAGGCTCTCGATCAGCTCCGTCTCGAACGAGTCCACGTCCTGGTGAACATCACGGTAGCCGTACCGCACGATGCACCGGTACGACCGGTGGCCCGGCGGACCCACTCGGCCGACGAGGTAGCGCTCGGCGGGGAACACATACGGCACCGGGACCGACTTGACGCACACGAAGACCAGGACCTTATGGAACGCCGGGAGGTTGGTGACGAAGCGGGAGAAGTTGGCAGGGACGCCCGACGTCAGGTCGGTGTAGACGAGGCCAATGCCCGGCACACGGACCATGCCGAGCTTGTCACCCAGGGCCAGAAGCCACTCCAGGGTCACCTTGTTCTGCAGGTCGAACTCGTACTTCTTGATGGTGGTGATGTGCCACACGAGCATGACGGCCATCAGGATGAGGGCCAGGAGTATCGGGAGCCATGCGCCCTCCAGGAACTTGATGAGCGACGCCGAGAAGTAGAGCGCCTCCACGGAGCCGAAGAAGAGGAGGAAGCCCAGGGCCAGCAGGGGTGGCTTGTGCCAGCACACCATGATCACAAGGGATGTCAGGAATGTGGTAACCAGCATCACAGTGATCACTGCTAGTCCTGCACAACAACAACACCAAATTCAGAAACCAACTCGCCATTCCATTTTAAAGCATCATGCATGCATGCATGAACCAAGAAATACAAATCAGATTGCATTAGCAAGACTAATTAGTTTTATCTTACCGGATGCATTTCCCATGTGCTTAGTGTCTCTGAATCCAACAGTCACGGCAATGCAGAGGATCATGAGTAGCCAGTTGATCTCAGGAATGTATATCTGCCCATGAATTTTCTCAGATGTGTGTACAACTTTTACCCGGGGGAAGCAGCTTAGGGACTGACTCTGATTGATTATTGAGAATGTTCCGCTGATGATTGCTTGGCTTCCAACAACTGAAGCCAGAATAGCCAGTACAAGAACAGGCCATCTCACCTTATCTGAAGTTTTAATTAAACAAAACTGTAAGTTCATATACATTGTGAAACGAGAGAAATAGAGATTGGATAACCTAGTTACAGATACTAACAACCTCCTAGATAACAACAATATACATGTTTAAGATACATCCCGAACTTATGGAAAGGGCTAGTCAATCCACATATACACTTCAACAAGATGGTACATAGTTTTTACTACCTTTCTTGAACAAGTAAAAAATGGATTTCAACTAAAAGAGCTATCACTAAACGGTTTTGTGGCATACATTTTCACTGAGTTAGACATGCAAGTTGTAACAGTCCAGAAGCAACACATTTATTAGGAAATGATTGTGCATCATGAGCATCTCATAAGCATCATTTTTCAGGAAGTGGAGTTTCTACACCCAGGAGCAAATGCTCCTGGTGTGAACAGTAAAATAATAAAAAATGTCAAAAAATTCTGAATTTTTTTTGTGGCATACTTATACAAATGTTTGTTGTGCACGTAAAATTTCATCGCAAAATCACATTGGTGGAAGGTGTGGTAAAAAAAACAAAATCGATGCTCTGAAAATGTTACTTACAAAAGCATTTTGAAGCTCTGATTTTGTTTTTTTTGGCACGACTTCCACGAATGTGATTTCGTGATGAAATTTTTCATGCACAAGAAACACTTGCGAAAGTATGTCACAAAAAAAATTCAGAATTTTTTGAATTTTTTTTCTATTTTTTTGATTTTACTGTTCACACCAGGAGCATTTGCTCCTGGGTGTAGAATGGTACTTTCGAATTTTTCATTCATTCTAATCTGAAAATGGGGATTAATCCAACCCTCATGTTTTTCTCAAGGGCTAAAACCCCAAAGTTCTGGCAATTGTCCAAAATGCCCTTCTTACCTTATCTGAAGTTTTAATTAAATAAAACTGTAAGTTCATATACATGGATGGTATATGATTTTTACTGCCTTTCTTGAACAAGTAAGAAATGGATTCCAAAGAAATAAGGAACTACTACGAGAGCTATCACTAATCAGTTTTGTGGCATACATCTTCACCGAGATAGACAGGAAAGAGTACACATGCAAGTTGTAACACATTTTATTTGGAAATGATTGTGCACCATGAGCATCTCATAAGCATCATTTTTCATTCATTCTAATCTGAAAATGGGGATTAATTCAACCATCATGTCTTAAGGATAAAACCCAAAAAATCTGGCAATTGTCCACAATGCCCTTCTCAACCCTAAGATTTTGGCATGGCCTTCATATCTATATTCATATGAACTCATCCCAAAAAACTACAAGGGTTAGAATGATCCAAACCATCAAATTCTAAATAAAATGCAAATTTAATAAATTGCATAGATTTTATCTATTTCAAATTGAGGGATTTCTACTTTTTTTTCACGAATACGCACATCTTGTGTATCTTTCATTGCTAGAAGGAAAGAAAATGAGTGCAAGGGAGGATACACAACATGACATGAACGCAAGAAGGCGTAAAAATGGTGCCCAGAGCAGAGAGATAGGGGATGGTCGGCCCAAGCAGAGAAAACAATTTAAACCCACCGCCACCCCTCTTCTTGACCCCCTCCCTCCTGATCTCCTCCCTCCCGATCCCCTCCTGATCCCGATCCCGATCCGATCCAGGGCTCCAAGCCACCGCCGTCCCTCTCCTCGTTGCCGCTGAAGCTCTGCGGGGCAAAGTCCAGGCGGGCGATGATGGCGGCGGCGAGGCCTTCCTCCGCCGTGGCTCCAGGGTGTGGTTGCGGTGGAGATCCGTGTGGGTGTCCTGGACGTGTGCGTCGTCCGGCGTCAGCGGCGCAGCGGTTAGGGCCCCTCCGTCGATGGCTCACCCAGGCGGGGCGGCGGTGGTGCGGCTCCGGTCGTGAGGTTTCCCCACGACAGACGTCACCCATGAGCGTGCAGGATGATGGAGGTCAATCTGGTGGTCGAGCTAGGGACAGGCGCGAATGTGCTAGCAAAAGCTTGGTTCGTCCTCGTCCAGAACCCTCAATGGCAGCACCCGCGGGTGTCGTTACCTCGTTGGAGGCGTTGTGGGGCAATTTGCGTTCCCTGGGTGCCCCGGGGGAAACCTCAGATTCGGGCTTTCAGGATCAGATGATGGCGAGGTTCCTGCATCGTCTTTGGGGTTGTACACCGGCTGGAGGGATAAGTGTTTGGCTTGGTGGGTGGGCGCAGGTCTTTGTATGCTTCTCGTGCGGTGACCAAGGTGGGCGGCGTGCCATCTACAATATTGACGACCGCGAGTCTTGGCAGCAAGGTGCAGCATCGTCTCGGCGCTGGATACCATTCGGGATGCATGCAGGAGGCAGACGTTGTTCGGTGTCGTGGTGGCGTTGACGGCAGAAGGGTCTGGCAAGATCAGTGCATTGATTGCTCGTGAAGATGAGACTGCGGAAGAAGGCGGCGACGGATTCTACAGCGTGCGCATGCGATGCACGCTGAGGGTCTGCTAGACCGGTTGGTGCTCCCGGCTAGCCGGCGGGTGGCTTGGTGAGGCCACCGGATTTCTTAGCGTGCGTGGTGCGCGGTCAGGGCACATCATCAATCTTGTAGGTAGGGCGATAGTTTTCATCAGGAAGGTGGCTTTGGGTTGACCTATGTATTTATTAAGTAAGACCTTTTGAATAATGCAATAAAGATGGTTGTATGCATGGCTCGATGCAGAGGCCAGGGGCAATCCTCCTCGGAAAAAAAATCTAAACCCACCAAGCCCCAAACTAGAGGGGCAAGCCAAAACCAACAAGACATTCTTCCACGGGGACACCACGAGCGATCAAGATGGCGCCTTCATGAAGGAGAATGACGCCGTGACGCCGTTGCCATCCGATCTAAAGAACCGGACCTAGGATTTCCCCTGAGTTCGAAGAGGGGCGTAGATAAAGGCCATGGCAGCGCCTCCAAGAAGGGAAACAACACCCGCGAGTGTCGCCACTGCTAGCATCGACAAGCCAAGCAGGGATTTCGTCGTGGTCTGAGTTCGAGCAATCCCATAGCCACTAGAACAGGAACCGGAGTGAGGAAGTCATGTTGTTGATCGAAACCACCACCACAGAAGAGGGGTGGGGCTACACCTACCGCTCGAGGGAGGCATCAGGCGCCATCGGACACAAGCTTTGGATGTAGCACAAGGCGAGGCGTGGGGTCATCTCCACGATTTGGACTCAAGGGTCATCTTCAAGGTGGATTTCAAAAAAGCTTATGAGAAGGTCAAATGGCCTTTTCTGCAACAAGTCATGTGGATGAAGGCCAGGAAAATGGTGCTAATGGATTGACTCTTTTGTCTGGGATGGTAGCGTTGGCATTAAGGTGAATGATGATGTGGGTCATTATTTCCAATCAAGAAAGGGGTTGCGACAAGGGGACCCCTTGTCTCCCATTCTCTTTAGCATTGTTGCGGATCTGTTGGTCGTGCTCACTGCACGGGCCAAAGAGGCTAATCTAGTGGGGAGGGGGTTGGGTGCTCATCCTGCACCTTGATGGGGTATCCATATTGCAATATGCGGATGACACCATCATCTTCATGGAGCATCACATGGAGAAGACTAAGAATACGAAGTTAATTCTATGTTTGTTTGAGCAGCTTTCAGGTCTCAAGATAAACTTCCATAAGAGTGAACTCTTTGGCTTGGAAAAGCCAATGAGGAGGATCAGTATAAGAAGCTCTTCGGTTGTGATTCTGGTTCCTTCCGCTTCGGTACCGTGGGATTCTGATGCACTATTGGAAGCTCCTGAATAAGGAGTGAAAGTATATCGAAGATCGCTTCGAGATGAAGCTCGGCTGTTGGATGGGTAAGTTAATGTCTTATGGGGCAAGGCTTGTTCTCATCAACGCGTCCTTACGAGCCTACTGATGTTCATAGTCTTTTTTCGAAATACCCAAGGGGGTAAGGAAAAGATTGGACTATTACAGATCAAGATTTTCTTGATTGAACAAATGGTATTTGGAAAAGAAGATTACAGATCATTATAGAAAGTTACGGGAGTGAAATCAGCATTGGATATATAACAAAACTAAATTTCAATTTAATTAAAGCAAACTACGAATTAGACAACTTCTTATATATCATATATTTATGTATGTGACAGTACTGTGATACGACATGATTTAATTTTGTTCACAAGAATAATATTGTCTTTCTTTTGCGGGGAAAGAATATTGTCTGATGTATGTTCAAGTTGTACATATCAGTTTTTTTTTTTTTTGCTAAAAATAGACGAGCTGCAACGTCAGTACATACCTGGAACTGCTATGTAAAATCCAACTTGAGAGTTTGAGTAAAAGTCATGATGTTTTGATAAGTAAGCTGCCTGACCCATGTATGCCAGAATCAACGCGGGGTAAACCAAAGAAGTGAAAGCAAGCTGTGATAAAACTAAAGGATCAGTACATTAAAAATAATATATGAAATATAATGTCCGAATTCGCATGCAGCATCAACAAAATACCTGGATTGCGCTGTATGAGAAGTGTCCAAGATCGGCGAACATTGCTTCAGACCCTGCACCGTCAGGCAAGCTAGATAGTTAACTTCTGCTTCTGCTTATTGTATTCAATACGAACGCAAGAAAGGAACAACTGAATCATGTTGATATCCATAGCTCCATAGCACATGATATACCTGTCATGCAGAGCAAAATTCCACCGAGTGACATCCAGCCATATTTCCTAGTCTTCTTTAGGAACTTGAACATGTAATAGGGATTCAGAGCTTGATAGACGTGAGGATTCCAATGTATGATATTATAAAGGCCAAGAGCACTCATGCAGAGTAGCCAGGCTAGAACTATCGGGGCAAAGATAAATCCGACTCGATGTGTGCCAAAATGCTGGAGGGCAAATAGAAATGCTAATATTACGCATGTTATTGGAATGACAGCATCTGCATGTAAAGGAGATCAATCATCAGAGACAACAACGGGGTTTGAAATAACTATGCGCGTCCTCAAGTGCTGAGGCCAAGAGAGATATTCTTCAAAAAAAAATCTAAAAAAACAAAGAGGTTTGGAAGGGAAATATCATGCCAAGACAATTTACAAGTATATTGTAGCGCCGGAAGGTTTTTTTTTTTAATCACTCTCGTGTTCTGAACGAAATGGTGTACATGACTTTGTGTACATTCTCAAGTAAAGATCCAAAGCATATGACCAGGAAGTGAAAATATACAGACTTTTCATTTGTTTTTTCTATAAAGGGTGGATTTTATTGACTCAAAATGAAGCATCAAGAGAATACAAACACAATGACACACACCCGGCCTCTGCATAGCTAGGATGCAGTGCACACAGCCAACACCAACACACACACACACAGACTTCTCATTTGTAGTATCTTAGAAATGTAATTATGCAAAGGAACAATAAAGCATGTGGTTCAGTGATTGATTTTCCTCTGGTCTAGTTGCTAGTTATCATTATCAATGTTCCTGATGAGACATTGCATTTTCTTTACCTAATATATGGTGACTGGTGAAACATTAGCAGGATATGAATATCTTGCTATACTGATAGAACTAAGATCCGGAAGTCTCACTGATACTTCTCGAACACCGATATCGGATGCCGAGGTCACCCATTATCCCCTTTTTGTTTCGTCTTTAAACAGTCGCCGGGGATACTCTTGGAATACGTTACCCAAAAGACCACAAATCAAAGTCAACGAGCATAGTATTGAATGATTTTTGCATGCAAGTAGTCTTAACTGGTCCTTTTCCAAAAAAAAAAAGGAAGTAGTCTTGACTGGTGGACTGGAGTTTTGACCAGTATCTATCTTCTTTCCCGAACAAGTATGTTCTTAGTCTTAACTTTCTTTAAATCGCTTCCAAAGATTACTGAAAACAAAACGAACAATTTAAGAGGAAGGCTCACATTCATGGTGATCTTTGGACAAGGAGAACTCAAGGCCTGACACAGCTGAAAACACTGTCATGGATGACAGACAAAATCCAAAGTTAGCAACCAGTCATTAGTCTATTGATTGATTGAAAACAGGCAAAGAAAGGTTGGGGGGTGGCAAGGCAAGTAACCAGATATAGCCGGCGTGAGGACACCGTCCCCAATGACCATACAGGTGCCAATGAGAACCATGATGAGGAGGGCGGTGTGCAGGTTCTTGTGCTTCTCCAGCCACACCTTGACGCGGGTCTTGTCCACGGTCTCAGGGTTGCGCTCCAGCTTGTAGGTGGAGAGCTCCTCGTCCGCAATCTGCCTGTTGGGCAGGAGGCTCACATTGGCATGCCGGCAAATCAGCGAGTAGAGGGCGAACGTCCCTCCTGCGGAACAAGAAACACTTGTTGTTGTTGGAACATGTGGAGGTCCTAAAGAAGAAGAGGAGTTGTCGGTGGGCGGAGCATACCCTCGCCATTGTCGTCGGCTCGGAGGACAATGGAGACGTACTTGATGAGAGGGATGAGGGTGAGCGTCCAGAAGACGAAGGAGAGGACGCCGAAGATCTCCTCGTTGGTGTCCGAGTGCTGGATGTCCTCGGCGAAGGTGCTCTTGAAGACGTAGAGGGGGGAGATGCTGAGGTCCCCGTACACCACCCCCAGGCTCTGGTATGCCAGGACCATGGTGGTCTTCCATGAGTCCCTCTGCAAGTGCAAGTGCAGCAACCCCAACCCCAACATGAACAACAGGTTGCTCCCTAGATTACTCAGCGGCTTGGGAGAGAGAGAGAGAGAGAGAGAGAGAGAGAGAGAGAGAGAGAGAGAGAGAGACGAACCTGCGGGGATCTCATGCCCCTCCCCAACTCAAGATCCATTGCTCCAGAAATCAATCACACATAACACTCGGCTTTTACTGATTTCCGGGCGGCTGCAGGAAACAGGCAAAAGCTAATCTTACTTGCATACGCAGCCGTTACCAAAAAATATATATATCCAGACAAATCTGCTTGCCCAAAAATACAAGAGCCAAAGGAAAGAAACCTCGAAAGAAAAGAAAAAACCAGAAGAGGGGAAGAGTGCAAGGATTGAGCTGAATGCTGGACGGGAGGAATGATGCAAGGGAAGGGGATAGAGCTGGGCAGCTAGCCGAGGGAGCCGACCAGAAAGAGCGAAAGGCACATGCCACGGTGAAAAGGATCCTCCGGCTCCGGGGAGGGGTTGGTTACCTGACCGTACCGAGATGGGAAAGGAAAATAGGAGGACTGCGTCCGCGCACCACTCCCATTCACTACTCCCTACCAACAACACAAGAACCAACAACACAAGAACGGCAACGAAACCCTAGGGAAATGAGGGAGGCCAAAAAATAAAATACTCACTCTCAAGGTCACATCTACGTACCTATCTACTCCTAGTCCTATCTATCTGCGCGAATTCGTTCCATGGATGGAGATACGCCAAGGAGGGACTGAGGGTGTGCTGTGTGCGTGTGTGGCCACCAACGAAGCTCCGAGGAGCTAGTAGTACGAGTACTAGCTATAGATGGGAGAGCGCGCAAAGGCATGTGAAACTAGTAGGGAGGGTGGGAGGGACAAATGCATGTGGTCTCCCTCCCCACTTTACTGTGGAGCAAGCAATGCAGATGCAGTGCAGGTGCAGCAGGGCCATGCAAGTCCTGCCCCAGCCCCTCTGTAAATGTAGATGTAGATGAGTAGCGTGTCATAATCCTTCCTGGAGAAACCAAAGCAAGTTGGAATTCTTCTGTTGCTGACAAGGAACGCCTTGTCACGGATTAATGTGAGAAGCAGGGAATTACAGTAGCGGTGGTTATCGCTGTCCTAATCCGAGCTGCTACTACTAGTTGTAGTTGTCGCTCCGGGTCCGGGATTCCTGTCCGCTTCTCGGGGAGGCATATGGATTGGGGTCTACATCCACAAGGAACCGGCCGATGCTACTGCTAATAACCAACCAATCAATCAATCAATCAATCAATCACAGGTTCACAACTTTTACCAACAAAACACATAGGATAGGAATAGGAAATGCCTACCGACCAATGAACCTACTAGGTACTCCAGCACGCTAGTGCAAAATGCAATCTTCTCTTTCTTGCTCATCAACCATGACCGACCATCTCAAACCTTTTTTGCTCAAAGAAACTAAGCAGATACTGTACGACTAGCAAAAGGAACCACACACTTTCTTCCAAAGGAACAAAATGCGTTTCCTTCTCTTCTTTTCTTATTTTTTTATTATTGCTGCTGCTGCTACTACTACTATGAAATAAGGGAAAACTTTATTTTTGCCACTCTAGTTTTTGCCAACTTTGCTTATGCCACTCTAGAATCTGACATCTCACTTTTGCCACTCTTAGCTTTTGACAATACATCACAAATGCCATTTCGTGGCAAAAACGATAATTTTAGAGTGGCAATTGTGATACATGTCAAAAGCTAAGAGTGGCAAAAATGAGATGAAAAATTATCGTTTTTGCCACGAAATGGCATTTGTGATGTATTGTCAAAAACTAAGAGTGGCAAAAGTGAGATGTCAAATTCTAAAGTGGCATAAGCAAAGTTGGCAGAAACTAGAGTGGCAAAAACAAAGTTTTTCCATGAAATAATGTGAGTACTTCGGTTCAAAACAACAATAATAATGTGAGTACGCAGGGAAAGGGAAGGGAAACGCGTCCAAGCCTGTGTGAAGAAATTAAAGCAGGAAATTAAGGAGCGGTTCAGGACAGGCAAAGACTTGCAGAGCCACCCACCCAAGTCAGGCTGCAAGTGGGAGTGGGCTTAAGTGGGACTTACTTAGCCCATCCCACTTAATCATCTTAGTGGACATCCGTGGGACAACATAAAAAATAAGTGGGCTATCCCGTTTAACCCGCTGGGATCCCATTTCACCCGCTAGCTCTCTGGTCTAGCGACACGCAGCCGCCGAGATTCGCCGCGCCGGGAACACCTCCTTCCCTGCGTCACTCGCAGAACATCCGAGAACCGCGCGCGCCAGGCGAGCGCAGAGCATGAGATTTGGCGGAAGGTCTATCGGTACGTGTAATATATGCATATGCATGCGTACGGGGAGGATGATGAGGTCGTAGTTATCGACGGCGTAGTCGGCCAGAAGCACGTCGGCGACGATTCTGACGCCGCACATGGTGTCGACGAGAAGGGCGTTGCCAGCAGAAGCGACGGTGACGCCGGCGGCGCCGCGGCGGAGGATATCGATGGGGATGGACGCCTCGCTCGGCTTCGTGCCGGTGAAGACCTGCGGCAGCACCTATTCGTTGTGCAACGTAGGTAGAGATGAGGTCAGGCTCCGCCGCCCAGGTGATCTCCTCCATGCCTCATGCTAAGCCGTACGTCGCCATGGTGAGCTACCTTGTCCACGTGCTTGGAAGAGGTTCATCTGAACCAACGGGCCGTGTTGACAGTGTAAAGTGCAGTTTTCTGAAGTGGGATCCCACTTCCTCCCACCTAATTTATAGTACAAGTTTAGATGGGATGTCCACTATTTCGAATCAAACTATACTGGGACTAAGTGGGCTTGTGGTGGGACTCCCACCGCTAGTCCCACCTGCAGCCTGACACCCAAGCATTGAAACCCCAAGCCACAGCCAGCGTGATCTCCGCCAATAAATTCCGTGCAGATAAGAAGAGATGAACTACCTCTGACCTTAGTATCTCCTCTCGTGGGCGTCGCAATGCATACGCTCCAGTCTCCAGATGAACATCATCTGCAGCCGGCTGGTTTCGGTAGTAGCCATCCTACTCACAATGGCCATTGTGCTCCTGCTCCTACTCTTGTGGCAGTTGACTGCCTGCTGCTGGTGACAATTCTTAAGGGAGTGGTCTACTCTTTGTGTGGTCGTCACGCGGTGTGCGGGCCGGGAGAAAGCTGTGGGGCAGATACCGAGGAAGGTGCCATGTCTTGAGCACGCCCACCTATATTCTTTACTTTTGATTTGGTTTCATCAGCCGATACTGAGGAGTGACCAGGCTTCAACGCCCGAAAACACGAGTCCTGCCCCTACCTAAGAGCATCTCCAATCATGCCCTAACAAGCCCTCAAGGCCCTTTTTAGCACCGCCTTTGAAAATTAGTTAAATCGCATCCTTAGAAACCCAATTTTTGCCGGTTAAGCCCGAATTTGACGCCGGCGGACCCAGGCCGAACCTAGCGCGCTGGGGGCGTCCGGGGGTGCCTGAGGAAATATTTTTTGGCGCGAAAAGAAGTGGGGCCGCCGAGTCAGCGACTCGCCGCCTTCGTCGTCCTCATCGTCTGGTTTCCCGCGGAAATCAATGCCAAGGCTGCCACACTATTACAATCACTACAAAACTGCTACTGTCACTTTTGCCACTGTTACCGTTACTTCCATACTACTTTGCTAATAAAAACTTTGTTGCAGATATTAAGTCTTTTAGGTGTGGTTGAATTGACAACTCAACTGTTAATACTCGTGAATATTCTTTGGCTTCCCTTGTGTTGAATCAATAAATTTGGGTTGAATACTCTACCCTCGAAAACTGTTGTGATCCCCTATACTTGTGGCTTATCATAAGGCCCGACAGGTGCATTAATTGACTTAATAATAGTACGATACCACAACTGTTTAGAACATTGGAACACCCCACTTTAGCATAAATCAGCCAACTTCAGCAAAATTTAAATTACATAAATCATTAAAAAAACTAATATATTCAAAACTAATGTCTCCCATGTTGCACCTTCTCCCGTTTGTGTTGCATCATCACGGTCTTCTTGATGTTTTCGCGGATGACCCGCATCACTTTCATTTCTTTTGCTTCTAGTAGACCCTGCTCGATGAGGTAGATCCGACTCCATACGGCTAAGCATGCTTACACGTCCATGTACGCGTACACGATTTGTGCATCACAGAGCTCCTCAGCCCAACGTTGGTGATACTTCTTAGCAAACAAATTCTTCATCTCGTTGTAGAATTCATTAATGATCAATCCAGCAACTTCCCCGAGCGAATTCCAAGGCTTGTTTGCACCATCCGAAATAGCCCATTCGGCCTGGATGTCCTTGTACTTTGTGACCCTTAAGCCCAAGAGCTCCAATAGTTCTATGTCATGCCTGATGGAAAAACCTACAAATGTGTATTGTTCCTAGAGGAGGAACTTCCACAGGGATGTGCTCACCCTTGGCGACTGGCATACATGGTAAACAAGACAACTAGAGCCGTCGCAAAGCTGGATGATTGTTGCCTTCTCCTGCGAGGGAGTGTACTCGAGGTTTATGCTGACGAAGACCAGTTCATTGGCTCGAATGTACGCCTCTCTCTCTTGTATCCACGTGTCGATGGCGTTGATCTCGTTGGTGTAGACGGTGTGGATGGTGTGGCCACCATGGAGGTCGACACAGCGTTCCTGAGTGAACAGGGCTAGTAAGCCCAGCAACACCATCCTGTTGCCGCCAAGGGCGCCAAAAGCTCCAGCGCGAGACATGGTGCTAGTGGTAGAAAGATGCGGGGAGAGATTGAGAGTGGAATGGGGAAGGCAATGGAGAGGGGATTTGGCAATCACTTAAATCGTGTTGGCAGATGAGGAGGCCGTCGAAGCAGTTTGAATGATGGTCATACCAAGCATGCGGCATGCAGCCACGATCTGACAGCGCCCCGTTCACACAAGGCAGACAAGGAGGCACAGGAAGACGCTATCGACCGTTGCTTTTTTTACACATGAAGACATGACAGTGCATTGCTTTTTTTTCAACGCGCAAAGACTTTCAGAGTGCTCTCGGTGTATTGTGGAAGCGCTCATACTATTTATGAAAGCTAGTCATGCATATTTTGAAGGCCTTGCAAATATTTCTAAAAGTGCTCACACTATTCACGAAAAAGCATTTGTAGAAACTTAACAAAGATACAATCACATAATTTTACATAAGCACCATGCATTTGTACATCACCACACCACTTATTCTACGTAAATAAGTATAATATAATAACACTCGACATCTTTGACCTACTACAAACATAGTTAGAACATATGTTCGCTTAATATAAATTAACATACTACTAGGTGAATGTAGACACCCAAGTTTTTACAATTCATTGAGACCCACAAGTATAGGGGATCGCAACAGTTTTTGAGGGTAGAGTATTCAACCCAAATTTATTTATTCGACACAAGGGAAGCCAAAGAATATTTGCAAGTATTAGCAGCTGAGATGTCAATTCAACCACACCTGGAGATTAATTATCTGCAGCAATATGATTAGTAGCAAAGTAATATGTTAGTTTTGATAGTAGTAGCATAGCAATAGTAACGGTAATAGTGATAGCAATGATTTTATAGCAAGCGTAACAGTAACAACAATAATAGTGACTTAACAAGAACAATATAAGAGAAATTCGTAGGCATTGGATCGGTGAATTCGTTAGATGATATTCATCATATAACAGTCATAACCTAGGGCGATACGAACTAGCTCCAGTCCATAAATATAATGTAGGCATGTATTCTGTAAATTATCATACATGCTTATGAAAAGAACTTGCATGACATCTTTTGTCCTACCCTCCTGTGGTGTCGTGGATTCGTCACGACAGATGTCCTTAGTGTGAGGACTTAGTCGTGATGCCAACGCATCTATGTGGTAGCTTGAGAGGGGTTGAGTGGGACGAGAGACGCAAGGTTTTACCCAGGTTCGGCCCCTCACGGTGGAGGTAAAAGCCTACATCCTACTTCATTGATATTGATCATGGTGTTTCACGATTACAAGGGTGATGTATCTCGAGAGCTATTGACTTGTCTGTCTAAACCTAACTTGTGAAACTTGTCCCTCTTGGGGTGCCCTATCCCTCCTTATATAAGTTGGAGGGGCGGGTTACATGTGGAGTCCTGGTAGGATTAGGACTACATATTACAAGTGGAATCCTAGTCTTGCTTCCTTTGTAAGGGAATATTCCTTGTGCTTCCCTCTTAAGCCGGCCTATCGTAACATGAGTCGGCCTTCCATGAACTGCCTTCTGGGCCACCGGGTCTTGTCGCTCCTCTAACCCGCCTGCCAGGTTACCAATGAGTCACCAGGCCCAACCGGGTCATCAGTGAGTGGAGAGATCTGGGTAGGTCACTTAGTGAGTCGCCAAGTCTGGGCGGGTCACTAGTGAGTCGCCAAGTCTGGACGGGTCATACTCCCGGACGGGTCATACCGCGGGGTATAACCCCGACATTAGCCCCTAGTTTAATTTGGATTTATCCATGTTAAATTGATCCTTCAAAATAAACACAAGAACAAATTTGATAGGTTGTGCTCCGGTTTAAAAGTTTTCTGAGCCGGCACCTGATCATCCTTAAGTCCTTGTCATGTCCTTGTTCTGGAAAGTCCGGGTCAATAGGCCAGCATCATAGTCAATTTGCTTGTAAAAAATATTATAAGAAAGAATCATTTGAGTCGGCCTTCAACGCTCTGGCTTAATAAAAATATTGCACTTAAGATGTCCTTCTGGAGCTGAACCAGTTTTTGAATACTCCAGCTTAATGATGCTAGAGCTTGTCAAGTTGTGATCCTCGAAATTGTCGGGTTATGACTGATAATGCCGGATCATGATTTTTGCTGACACCGGGTCATGTAATTGACTTTCTTGAGTTATCCAGGCCAAAACTTAGAGTATAATACCTAGTTTGTTCACAAAACTGAGAACTTGAAGATATTCCTCCCTGATATGCATATCATCTGTAGCCTCCGAGTTTTAAGAGGAAAACATAGTGATAGATTAAGACTTGCTTCAATATAAATACTGCAACTTTGGAGAAATCTGGATTGTTCATGTAAGTCGCCAATCATAAACTGAACACTTTGTACTTCCCATATGTAGCCCCCAAGTGCCGGGTCATTATGCAATAATGAGCAGGGACTTTGTAGATTTGATTATGTAGACTTAAACAGCAATGTGTAGCCCCCAAGGACCGACTCGGTAAGATAATACTGAGCTGGGACTTTATATGTACTTCAAAAAATAACACCATATGATGTAGCTCCCAAGTTTTGGATTACCTTTGACAGGAGCAATTAGTAGCCCCCAAGGGCCGGCCTATCACTATGTGATGGGTCGGGTCTTCAATGAGGTAAGTTAAAAATGACTTTGCATTAGCCCCCAAGTACCATGGTGCATGCTTGCAGCGACATGGGACTTGCATACTTGATGTAATATCAATTTGAATAATGTAGCCCCCAAGTGCCAGTCCGTATGCCTGCAGCAAACTCGAGACGAAATAAAACCATATCCATTGCCCGGATGATGTTGCTGAAAGCCTTTGCATATCAATATTGAACCATGGTCTCTATTGTGAACTAGTATTCTTGAATGAAGAAATAATAGCCACTGCTCTGAAGCGGCTTTGAAAACCTCAATCATAATACTGGTTATTGATAACCATAATAAAAATCCAGCCATGTTGGTTATTAAAGATTGGAATAGTATAATCTGGTATGAAAACAATCATAAGATCTTATCTGTTGACAAGTAAATCCAGAGTTAAATACTCAGTAGCTCTTGTCCGATGGCGACTTAATGCACATTCATTGTAATCCAGGATTTTTGTAACCCGGCGTCTCATAGCCTTTATAAGAATCAAGAACTGATAACCCTTTTGAAACACCAATTTTAATCTTTGATGATGGGTTTGAACTTAAGCATTTATGTAAGACATAACTCTACATGTACTGCACAAAGTTTAAACAACATACGCCCTGGAGACTTAACGTCAAAAGCTACGGCGGGTAACAAACCAAATATAATATAATCTTATACAATTACGGAAAAGACTAGAATTAAGGCCATCAAAGCCAAAATATACTTGCGACTTAATGTTAAAAACCAGGGTGGGTTATCAAACCTCGCATATTCATATAACTAGGAAAACATACATGTAGAATTAGTTTATACTGTCGGCTTACATCACCATATCCAGTGAGGGTGACAAACCCAAAGATTGTATAAGCGCGTGATTCCAATTGCACAAACCAATGTATACTGGCGACTTAAAGTCCATAGCCAGGGCGGGTTATCAGACCCTAAATATTCATGCAAATATGAAAAGACATACCTGTGGATTGATATCATAATAATGTTGTAATAATTGTAATATATCATGGGTATTAACCCGTAAAAAATCATGACTTGAATTTATTCAAGGCAAATCATCCTAGCGACTTAAAATCTTCTCATCAGGGCGGGTTATTAACCCAAGACTGTCAAATAGAGTCATAAAAATTAAGGTTACATGGCCTGAATTGTTTTAAACCATATGTTAATATGGAATAAGGATATGAATAAAAAAAACAGAAAAAACAGAAATCCAGAAAAACAAGGCTTTCAAAGGCTGCCAAGCCTTAATCTCAAGTGCTTTCATGGGCCGCACAGCCACTGAGTTAATCCTTCATTCAAACCTGTAAGCCGGCCCTCACATGACCAACCATCGTTTTAACCTTGACAAGTTCAGGGTCTTGATTACAAGATTGACTGTTAAGAGTACGGCAGATCATTCCAGGATTACCTGGGCGGAGTGACAAGGACATACAGGCAGGATAACCCGGCATTTGGTGTTTACACCGGGCATACAAGCCGATCAAGAGGATAAGTATAGCTATGCTCATTGAGCAGGAAGCCCCCAAGTGACCTATAATGAGCCCTCAAGGCAGGATACCTATGTTTGAACTGCGCACTGCAGCAAGTTCTCTTTAGTAACCTTTATTTTGGGCAGGAAGCCCCCAAATGATTTGTAATAAGGCGTGTAAGCTAGATCAAGAGGGTGTGAATAGCTATGCTCATTGAGCAGGAAGCCCCCAAGTGACCAATGATATGATAAGCCAATAATGCAGGATACCCATGTTTGAATTGCGCACTGCAGCAAGTTCTCTTTAGCAAGCTTTGATTTTTCCGAGAACTCAAACTTGCGTGAGATGAATTCCTCTTGAGCCGGAATTTTAAACCGGATATTGAGAGATTCAAAGCTTTGTGAGAGATAAATTTCCCTTGAGCCGGATATCCTTCTTTTTAAGCCAATTTTTTTTTACGGCCTTTAAATTTCATCAATATGTCAGTAGCCTACGGGACCGGGTTATCTTCCCTCCAATAATCTGGGGCTCTTAAATTTGTTGAGTCATGTCATTGCAGCCCCTGAGTCTTAAGTCAACTCGAGGAGTTGGCTTAAGATCCTAGACAACTCGAGGAGTTGGCTTAAGATCCTCCATACTTGACTGTTATATACTCCTGGTATGAGCCACTCAACAACTCAGTGACATAATTGTTCCTTTTGCAGTAGACATCTTGTCCTTCATTAAAGAGTTTGCAAGCTAGAGTAATTGATCTTTTAAAGAATTTAGTATGTAATATAAAAAATAGATTGGATGGATTTCACCTGATATGTTAGGCCGGAAATTATCCGCCACAAAATTGATGATCAATATAGTGAAACTGAAATCAATCACAGGCGAGTCAGCCGCAGAAGCAAACAGATGATTCAACCGTGGTGTTGTAAGCTGGTGTGGACACGAGAGTCGGACGCGGCATTATAAGTTGGCGCGGGCGAGAGAGTCGGCCGCAGCGTTGGAAACGACACAGACACCGGTGAGTCGACCGCGGGCGCGGACGACGAGTTCGTCGCGTGTGTTGATGTAGCGAGGGCGGTGACCTGCGCACGTATCCGTCTAGCAACACGGCACGGACAAGCGCCAGTGCAAAAATAATATTGGTGCATGCCCTTTGCGACACCTTTGTAACGAATAATGGCCATGTGAAAAAATACCACATACCAGAGTAATTGTTCTTTGACAAAACAATATGTGCTAATAAAATAAACTTAGATGGACATCACCTGATTTGTTCGAACAATAGATGATCCGTATGTATTCTCCGTGGATAATCTTTCTGTACCGTGTCCTTGATGCATCATTTGCTGATCCTCCTCCCATTACTCCCCTCATGCATCCATGATACTAATTGAAGGAGGATGCATCATTGGCCGTTCAACATTTTGGGAACCGCTACCCTCTCCCTCGTCTACATTAAAGCCGTATCGGGAACTGCGCCACCTGCTGCACGCCCGTCTGAACACGCCTCCTCACCTCCATCTATGCTTAATTACTGAATTTTAGTTGCAAAAATTAGATACTGCTAGTGATTTTTAGCTTCATATTTTGACAAATCGCAGTGTTACAAGGTTGACAAATGGCAATGTTACTAGATCAACAAATGTCAATCTTTCCAGTTTGACAAATGGCAACATACCAAATATGACAGATACAAATCTTACCAAACTGTTTGTAAGTGGGTGCACACGGGTCATCCAAAACAACCGTTTGCGTTGAAGAGATGCACAAATCCTGCTCTCACTTTGCATACGAGTGTTCTTTCTAAAACGTTTGCGACCAAGAGCTATTAAAACCTATAGCCATTAAAACCAAGACATGTGGCATCACGTGAATGGTTAAAATGTGAATTATACACATAAATGCATAGAAAAACTCAATCAATGCATAACAATGTCCAAACGAACCCCAAAAATCCAAAAAATTGACACAACACTCCTGTTGTTCTATGTTGACACGAGAAATTTTTTCAAAGCAATAAGAGGCAATGGATATCGTTTTGTCCCCAAAGGTGGGACGTTCCCTATCGAAACCATCAGGCTTGTTGTGAGAAGCTCTGGTTTGTGAGAAGCATATCCCCAAACCTGCCCCAAATGGGACAAAAAATTTACCACGACATGTTGATGCCGCTCCATGATAGCATGCCAAGTTTCATGAATTTCAGACGAGTTTTGCATTTACTAGAATTTAGAAACTAGGTATCTCAGTATTTGCGGCCGAGTGACGGTGCCAGGGTGTTTGACATTCATTTCCATTTCTTGCATGGGACCTAAGCATGCAACCAAGGACACATATTTGAATTTTCAACCAATTTATATGCAGTAGAGCATGTGCCTATAGTTCAAATATGAATTGTGCACATGAATGCATAGAAAACTCAGTTAATGTATAAAAATGTCCAAGCGAACCCCTAAAAATCCCAAAAATTGAAACAACAGCCCTATTGTTCTATGTTGACACTAGGAAAAAAAATTGAAACCGAGAAGAGGCAATGCATATCGTTTCGTCCAGAATGGTGAAACGTTCCCTACCGAAACCATCGGGCTTGTTGTGAGAAGCTCTGGTTTGTGAGAAGCATATCCCCAAACCTGCCCCAAATGGGACAAAAAAATATCATGACATGTTGATGCTGCTCCATGATAGCATGCCAAGTTTCATGAATTTCAGACAATCTTTGGTTTTACTAGAATTTAAAAACCAGGTATATATCTCAATGTTTGCGACCGAGTGATGGTGGCAGGGTGTTTGACATTCATTCTCATTTCTTGCATGGGGCCTAATTAAGCATGCAACCAAGGACACAGATTTGAATTTTCAACTAATTTATATGCATTAGAGCATGTGCATGTAGTTCAAATTTGAATTATGCACATGAATGCATAGAAAACTAAGTTAATGTATAAAAATGTCCCAGCGAACCCCCAAATATCCCAAAAATTGACACAACACCCCTGTTGTTCTATGTTGACACTAGAAAAAAATTAAAATCGAGAAGAGGCAATGCATATCGTTTCATCCAGAAAGGTGAAACATTCCCTACCAAAACCATCAGGCTTGTTGTGATAAGCTCTGGTTTGTGAGAATCATATCCCCAAACCCTCCCCAAATGGGACAAAAAATTTACCAGGACATGTTGATGTCGCTCCATGACATCATGCAAGTTTCTTGAATTTCAGACGAGCTTTGGATTTACTAGAATTTTAAAACCAGGTATATATCTCAATGTTTGCGCCCGAGTGACGGTGGGAGGGTGTTTGACATTCATTCTCATTTCTTGCATGGGACCTAATTAAGCATGCAACCAAGGACACATATTTGAATTTTCAACTAATTTATATGCATTAGAGCATGTGCATGTAGTTCAAATTTGAATTATGCACATGAATGCATAGAAAACTCAGTTAATGTATAAAAATGTCCAAGCGAACTCCCCAAAATCCCAAAAATTGACACAACACCCTTGTTGTTCTATGTTGACACTAGGAAAAAAATTGAAATCGAGAAGAGGCAATGCATGTTGTTTCGTCCTGAAAGGTGAAACGTTCCCTACCGAAACCATCCGGCTTGTTGTGAGAAGCTCTGGTTTGTGAGAAACATATCCCCAAACCTGCCCCAAATGGGACAAAAAATTTACCACTACATGTTGATGCCGCTCCATGACAGCATGCCAAGTTTCATGAATTTCAGACGAGCGTTGGATTTACTAGAATTTAAAAACCAGGTATATATCTCAATGTTTGCGGCCGAGTGACGGTGCAGGGTGTTTGACATTCATTCTCATTTCTTGCATGGGACCTAATTAAGCATGCAACGAAGGACACAAATTTGAATTTTCAACTAATTTATATGCATTAGAGCATGTGCATGTAGTTTGAATTTGAATTATGCACAAGAATGCATAGAAAACTCAGTTAATGTATAAAAATGTCCAAGCGAACCCCGAAAAATCCCAAAAATTGACACAACACTCCTGTTGTTCTATGTCAACACTTGGGAAAAAATGGAATCGAGAAGAGGCAACGGATATCGTTTTGTCCAGAAAGGTGAAACGTTCCCTACCGAAACCATCACACTTGTTGTGAGAAGTTCTGGTTTATGAGAAGCTTATACCCAAACCTTCCCCAAATGGGAATTTTTTTTACCACGGCATGTTGATGCCTCTCCATGATAGCATGCTAAGTTTCATGAATTTCTGATGACTTTTGGATTTACTAGAATTACAAAAGCAAGCACCTCAATGTTTGCCGGAGAGCCACGGTGTCGTGGTGTTTGAAATTCATCCCCATTTCTTGAATGGGACGTAAGCATCAACCCATGGACACATATATCATTTTACAACCCATTTTGGTGCATCGGAGCATGTGCATGTGGTTTAATTTTGAATTGTGCACCTGAAATTCCTAGAAAACCAAGTTGCCGTATAAAAATGTCCAAACAAACCCTGAGTAGTTCCAAATTTTTTGACGACACACCTATAGTTGCATGTTCAGTACTGATAGAAGTTCTAGCAATTCAAACACCATCCTTTGTAGGTGTGACCCCATTACGTAATTCAAATCAAGATGAAAAATCAAGTAGATCCCACACAGTTTATTATCACCAATCGTGTGAGATGCAATACAAAATATCCTAGAGCACTGTCGGTGCATAGTACGTCTATGGCTTACTCGAGAAGGTTCGTCGGCTACAGTCCACAACCCGCTCTGAATAAGGGACTATGTTTGATGACACTTTGCGCGCCAGTTTTTTCCTGAAGTGATTCCAAATTTTCGGCTTTCGTAGAAATATCAACCTCCCTGCCCCTCCCCCTTACCAAAGGCCCCATTTCCCCTGTTTCTGCCTTCCTTTCCAAGTTGAAACCTTCAATTATTGCTTGCAGCGCCGCCTCCTCGCAGGCGACCCACCTTCACACTGCTCGGCTTCGCCTATCCAGGCAGGTAATACACACTCGAACCCCATCCTCCTCCTCCTCCTTCCACATCCCACATGCCCCGACCGTCGACGTGAGCACGACACCTTCCACCCAAATCACCGACCCCTCCACCAAATAAGCGTTGTCCTAAGCCATGGTGCACGCAGTATAGCCAGGATCTCAAGGAGCATTTGGCAGCGGAGAAGCAAATCGCGGCCGCACGCGCGTATGAGGTCGCGATGGCTGCCATTCGTGCCGACCCCCAGATCTTGGAGGAGCACCTCGCTGTCGAGGCCACCGTTGACGCCTCACGCATCGATGCTGTGGTATGGTTGGCTGCTTTAAACGACAGTTCGTGGCATTTTCTTGAGGCCACTGTCGGTGCCTTCGACGAAGACTGCGAGGTGTTTTCTCAGCGTGCACGTGCTGACCTCATCTTGAGAGCTAGCAGGTTGGTGCCCGGAGCAGCTCAGGCAACTCATCACTACAACGAGGGCACACACGATGCGGAGGCCTCGCCCTCTTCCATGTCCAAGGAGCCAATCGTCATCGATATCTCCGAAAATGAGTAGCTTGTCTTATTAGCTCACTATAAGGACCCATGTTCAAATTGCTAGCTAATGCCTTTCCTTAACAAATTCTAGTGAATTGTGCTATCTACTTTTACCTTGCAATCTTCTGCTCTAGTGTATATGTTATATATGTCGTGCAATGTGGTGTTCAGTTAACTGTCTGGTTCAATTCTGCAAATGTGATGTTGAATTATTTAGGGTGCAATTTTCCAAGTTGTCAAGCATGCTTGGTTTGGTGTGATGCCCGGGTATTTAAGCTACAGTGAGCCTCTGCTAATGATGCCACATCACCTCATTTACTGTTGCTAATCTCGCGACGGTTCGAAACTTTTTAAATTAAAAATTTAAATATTGTCAAACATCAAAAAATTTCAAACATCAAAACAAAAATGTTCGGTTAGTGCCAACTATTACATAGGTAATTATAATAAAGAAAACACAAATTTATAAAATACTTATGTGCCCTAAGTTGAACTAAAACAATAAAAGTAAATAAATAAAAGAAAAGAAAAAAAAACAAAAGAGAGAAAGAGAAGCCCCCCCCTCCTGGACCGCGGCCCAGCTGGCCACCAGACCGGCCAGGCCGGCCCACCCCGTTCCCCTCCCCATAACCCCCTGGGCGACCGAACCCTAGCCCGACACCCCCCCACTTCCCCCACGATCCCCTTCTCCTCTCCCCCACCGATCTGGATCGGGATCGGCCCCGATCCCGTCGACCCCGACCACCTCGCCTCGCCGCCGCCAGGCCTC